>NW_027597442.1:0-42500 GCF_964194155.1 Cetorhinus maximus
GGGTCTGTCACTGTATAACACTGGGTTACAGTACTGGTGGGGACGGGTCTGTCACTGTATAACACTGGTGTTACAGTATTGGTGGGGACGGGCCAGTCACTGTATAACACTGGGGTACAGCACTGGTGGGGACATGTCTGTCACTGTATAACTCTGGGGTACAGTACTGGTGGGGACTGGTCTGTCACTGTATAACACTGGTGTACAGCACCGGTGGGGACGGGTCTGTTAATGTATAACACTGGGGTACAACACTGGTGGGGACGGGTCTGTCACTGTATAACACTGGGGTACAGTACTGGTGGGGAAAGATCTGTCACTGTATAACACCGGTGTACAGTACTGGTGGGGACAGGTCTGTTTCTGTATAACACTGGGGTACAGCACTGGTGGGAACAGGTCTGTCACTGCATAACACTGGGGTACAGTACTGGTGGGGACGGGTCTGTCACTGTATAACACTGGGGTACAGCACTGGTGGGGACAGGTCTGTCACTGTATAACACTGGGGTACAGTACTGGTGGAGACAGGTCTGTCACTGTATAAGACTGGGGTACAGTACTGGTGGGGACGGGTCTGTCACTGTATAACACTGGGGTACAGTACTGGTGGGGACGGGTCTGTCACTGTATAAATCTGGGGAACAGAACTGGTGGGGACAGGTCTGTCACTGTACAATACTGCGGTAGTGCACTGGTCGGGACGGGTCTGTTAATGTATAACACTGGGGTACAGTACTGGTGGGGACAGGTCTGTCACTGTATAACACTGGGGTACAGTACTGGTGGGGGCAGGTCTGTCACTGTATAACACTGGGGTACAGTACTGGTGGGGGCAGGTCTGTCACAGTACAACATTGGGATACATTACTGGTGGGGACAGGTCTGTCGCTGTATAACACTGAGGTACAACACTGGTGGGGACAGGTCTGTCACTGTATAACACTGGGGCACAGCACTGCTGGGGAGAGGTCTGTCACTGTATAACACTGGGGTACCGTACTGGTAGGGACAGGTCTGTCACTGTATAACACCGGGGTACAGTACTGGTGGGGACGGGTCTGTCACTGTATAACACTGGGTTACAGTACTGGTGGGGACGGGTCTGTCACTGTATAACACTGGTGTACAGTATTGGTGGGGACGGGTCAGTCACTGTATAACACTGGGGTACAGCACTGGTGGGGACATGTCTGTCACTGTATAACACTGGGGTACAGCACCGGTGGGGACGGGTCTGTTAATGTATAACACTGGGGTACAGTACTGGTGGGGACAGGTCTGTCACTGTATAACACTGCGGTAGAGCACTGGTGGGGACGGGTCTGTTAATGGATAACACTGGGGTACAGTACTGGTGGGGACGGGTCTGTCACTGTATAACACTGGAATATAGTACTGGAGGGGACAGGTCAATCACTGTATAACACTGGGGTACAGTACTGGTGGGGACTGGTCTGTCACTGTATAACACTGGGGTACAGTACTGGTGGGGACAGGTCTGTCACTGTATAACACTGGGGTACAGTACTGGTGGGGACGGGTCTGTTAATGTATAACAGTGGGGTACAGTACTGGTGGGGACTCGTCTGTCACTGTATAACACTGGGGTACAGCACTGGTGGGGACGGGTCTGTTAATGTATAACACTGGGGTACAGTACTGGTGGGGTCTGGTCTGTCACTGTATAGCACTGGGGTACAGTACTGGTGGGGACAGGTCTGTCACTGCATAACACTGGTGTACAGTACTGGTGGCGACCGGTCTGTCACTGTATAACACTGGGGTACAACACTGGTGGGGACGGGTCTGTTACTGTATAACACTGGGGTACAGTACTGGTGGGGACAGGTCTGTCACTGTATAACACTGGAATATAGTACTGGAGGGGACAGGTCTGTCACTGTATAACACTGGAATATAGTACTGGAGGGGACAGGTCTGTCACTGTATAACACTGGGGTACAGTACTGGTGGGGACAGGTCTGTCACTGTATAACACTGGGGTACAGTACTGGTGGGGACGGGTCTGTCACTGTATAACACTCGGGTACAGTACTGGTGGGGACAGGTCTGTCACTGTATAACACTGGGGTACAGTACTGGTGGGGACAGGTCTGTCACTGTATAACACTGGGGTACAGTACAGGTGGGGACAGGTCTGTCACTGTATAACACTGGGGTACAGTACTGGTGGGGAGGGGTCTGTCACTGTATAACACTGGGGTACAGTGCTGGTGGGGACGGGTCTGTCACTGTATAACACTGGGGTACAACACTGGTGGGGACGGGTCTGTCACTGTATAACACTGGGATACAGTACTGGTGGGGACAGGTCTGTCACTGTATAACACTGGGGTACAATACTGGTGGGACAGGTCTTTCACTGTATAACACTGGGCTACAGTACTGGTGGGGACGGGTCTGCACTGTATAACACTGGGGTACAGTACTGGTGGGGACTGGTCTGTCACTGTATAACACTGGGGTACAGTACTGGTGGGGACGGGTCTGTCACTGTATAACACTGGGGTACAACACTGGTGGGGACGGGTCTGTCACTGTATAACACTGGGATACAGTACTGGTGGGGACAGGTCTGTCACTGTATAACACTGGGGTACAATACTGGTGGGACAGGTCTTTCACTGTATAACACTGGGCTACAGTACTGGTGGGGACGGGTCTGCACTGTATAACACTGGGGTACAGTACTGGTGGGGACTGGTCTGTCACTGTATAACACTGGGGTACAGTACTGGTGGGGACAGGTCTGTCACTGTATAACACTGGAATATAGTACTGGAGGGGACAGGTCAATCACTGTATAACACTGGGGTACAGTACTGGTGGGGACAGGTCTGTCACTGTATAACACTGGGGTACAGTACTGGTGGGGACGGGTCTGTCACTGTATAACACTCGGGTACAGTACTGGTGGGGACAGGTCTGTCACTGTATAACACTGGGGTACAGTACTGGTGGGGACAGGTCTGTCACTGTATAACACTGGGGTACAGTACAGGTGGGGACAGGTCTGTCACTGTATAACACTGGGGTACAGTACTGGTGGGGAGGGGTCTGTCACTGTATAACACTGGGGTACAGTGCTGGTGGGGACGGGTCTGTCACTGTATAACACTGGGGTACAACATTGGTGGGGACGGGTCTGTCACTGTATAACACTGGGATACAGTACTGGTGGGGACAGGTCTGTCACTGTATAACACTGGGGCACACTACTGGTGGGACAGGTCTTTCACTGTATAACACTGGGCTACAGTACTGGTGGGGACGGGTCTGCACTGTATAACACTGGGGTACAGTACTGGTGGGGACTGGTCTGTCACTGTATAACACTGGGGTACAGTACTGGTGGGGACATGTCTGTCACTGCATAACACTGGTGTACAGTACTGGTGGCGACCGGTCTGTCACTGTATATCACTGGGGTACAGCACTGGAGGTGACAGGTCTGTCACTGTATAACACTGGGGTACAGCACTGGTGGGGATGGGTCTGTCTCTGTATAACTCTGGGGTACAGTACTGGTGGGGACGGGTCTGTCACTGTATAACACTGGCGTACAGTATTGGTGGGGACGGGTCAGTCACTGTATAACACTGGGGTACAGCACTGGTGGGGACGGGTCTGTCACTGTATAACACTGGGGTACAGTACTGGTGGGGACGGGTCAGTCACTGTATAAAACTGGGGTACAGCACTGGTGGGGACGGGTCTGTTCATGTATAACACTGGGGTACAGTACTGGTGTGGACGGGTCTGTCACTGTATAACACTGGGGTACAGTACTGGTGGGGACAGGTCTGTCACTGTATAACACTGCGGTAGAGCACTGGTCGGGACGGGTCTGTTAATGTATAACACTGGGGTACAGTATGGGTGGGGACAGGTCTGTCACTGTATAACACTGGGGTACAGTACTGGTGGGGCAGGTCTGTCACTGTATAACACTGGGGTACAGTACTGGTGGGGACGGGTCTGTCACTGTATAACACTGGGGTACAGTACTGGTGGGGACAGGTCTGTCATTGTATAACACTGGAATATAGTACTGGAGGGGACAGGTCAATCACTGTATAACACTGGGGTACAGTACTGGTGGGGACAGGTCTGTCACTGTATAACACTGGAATATAGTACTGGAGGGGACAGGTCAATCACTGTATAACACTGGGGTACAGTACTGGTGGGGACAGGTCTATTACTGTATAACACTGGGGTACAGTACTGGTGGGGCAGGTCTGTCAATGTATAACACTGGGGTACAGTACTGGTGGGGACAGGTCTGTCACTGTATAACACTGGGGTACAGTACTGGTGGAGACAGGTCTGTCACTGTATAACACTGGCGTACACTACTGGTGGGGACAGGTCTGTCACTGTATAACACTGGGGTACAGTGTTGGTGGGGACAGGTCTGTCACTGTATAACACTGGTGTATAGTACTGGTGTGGACAGGTCTGTCACTGTATAACACTGGGGTACAGTACTGGTGGGGACAGGTCTGTCACTGTATAACACTGGGGTACAGTGCTGGTGGGGACAGGTCTGTCACTGTATAACACTGGGGTACAGTGTTGGCAAGGATGGTCTGTCACTGTATGACACTGGGGTACAGCACTGGTGGGGACAGATCTGTCACTGTATAACATTGCGGTACAGCACTAGTGGGTACATGTCTGACACTGTATAACAGCGGGATATTTTACTGGTGGGGACAGGTCTGTTAATGTATGACACTGGGGTACAGTACTGGTGGGGACAGGTGTGTCGCTGTATAACACTGGGGTACAGTACTGGTGGGGACGGGTCTGTCACTGTATGACACTGGGGTACAGTACTGGTGGGGACAGGTGTGTCACTGTATAACACTGGGGTACAGTACTGGTGGGGACGGGTCTGTCACTGTATAACACTGGGCTACAGTACTGGTGGGGAAGGGACTGTCACTGGATAACACTGGGGTACAGTAGTGGTGGGGACAGGTCTCTCACTGTGTAACACTGGGGAAAAGCACTGGTGGGGACGGGTCTGTCACTGTATAACACTGGCGTACAGTACTGGTGGGGACAGAAAACTCACTGTATAACACTGGGGTACAATGCTGGTGGGGACAGGTCTGTCACTGCATAACACTGGGGTACAGTACTGGTGCTGAGAGAGCTGTCAGTGTATAACACTGGGGTGCAGTACTGGTGGGGACTGGTCTGTCACTGTATAACACTGGGGTACAGTACAGGTGGGGACAAGTCTGTCACTGTATAACACTGGGGTACAGTACTGGTGGGGACAGGACTGTCACTGTATAACACTGGGGTACAGTACTCGTGGGGACAGGTCTGTCACTGTATAACACTGGGGTACAGTACTGGTGCGGAGAGAGCTGTCAGTGTATAACACTGGGGTGCAGTACTGGTGGGGACTGGTCTGTCACTGTATAACACTGGGGTACGGAACAGGTGGGGACAAGTCTGTCACTGTATAACACTGGGGTACAGTACTGGTGGGGACAGGACTGTCACTGTATAACACTGGGGTACAGTACTGGTGGGGACAGGTCTGTCACTGTATAACACTGGGGTACAGTACTGGTGGGGACAAGTCTGTCACTGTATAACACTGGGGTACAGTACTGGTGGGGACAGGACTGTCACTGTATAACACTGGGGTACAGTACTCGTGGGGACAGGTCTGTCACTGTATAACACTGGGGTACAGTACTGGTGGGGACAGGTCTGTCACTGTATAACACTGGGGTACAGTACTGGTAGGGACAGGTCTGTCACTGTATAACACCGGGGTACAGTACTGGTGGGGACGGGTCTGTCACTGTATAACACTGGTTACAGTACTGGTGGGGACGGGTCTGTCACTGTATAACACTGGTGTACAGTATTGGTGGGGACGGGTCAGTCACTGTATAACACTGGGGTACAGCACTGGTGGGGACATGTCTGTCACTGTATAACTCTGGGGTACAGTACTGGTGGGGACTGGTCTGTCACTGTATAACACTGGGGTACAGCACCGGTGGGGACGGGTCTGTTAATGTATAACACTGGGGTACAGTACTGGAGGGGACGGGTCTGTCACTGTATAACACTGGGGTACATTACTGGTGGGGACAGGTCTGTCACTGTATAACACTGGGGTACAGTACTGGTGGGGACAGGTCTGTCACTGTATAACACTGGGGTACAGTACTGGTGGGGACGGGTCTGTCACTGTATAACACTCGGGTACAGCACTGGTGGGGACAGGTCTGTCACTGTATAACACTGGGGTACTGTACTGGTGGGGACAGGTCTGTCACTGTATAACACTGGGGTACAGTACAGGTGGGGACAGGTCTTTCACTGTATAACACTGGGGTATAACACTGGTGGGGACGGGTCTGTCACTGTATAACACTGGGATACAGTACTGGTGGGGACAGGTCTGTCACTGTATAACACTGGGGTACAATACTAATGGGGACAGGTCTGTCACTGTATAACACTGGGGCACACTACTGGTGGGACAGGTCTTTCACTGTATAACACTGGGCTACAGTACTGGTGGGGACGGGTCTGCACTGTATAACACTGGGGTACGGTACTTGTGGGGACTGGTCTGTCACTGTATAAAACTGGGGTACAGTACTGGTGGGGACAGGTCTGTCACTGCATAACACTGGTGTACAGTACTGGTGGGGACCGGTCTGTCACTGTATAACACTGGGGTACAGCACTGGTGGGGACGGGTCTGTTAATGTATAACACTGGGGTACAGTACTGGTGGGGACGGGTCTGTCACTGTATAACACTGGGGTACAATACTAATGGGGACAGGTCTGTCACTGTATAACACTGGGGCACACGACTGGTGGGACAAGTCTTTCACTGTATAACACTGGGCTACAGTACTGGTGGGGACGGGTCTGCACTGTATAACACTGGGGTACAGTACTGGTGGGGACTGGTCTGTCACTGTATAAAACTGGGGCACAGTACTGGTGGGGACAGGTCTGTCACTGCATAACACTGGTGTACAGTACTGGTGGGGACCGGTCTGTCACTGTATAACACTGGGGTACAGCACTGGTGGGGACGGGTCTGTTAATGTATAACACTGGGGTACAGTACTGGTGGGGACGGGTCTGTCACTGTATAACTCTGGGGTACAGTACTGGTGGGGACAGGTCTGTCACTGTATAACACTGGTGTACAGTACTGGTGGGGACAGGTCTGTTTCTGTATAACACTGGGGTACAGCACTGGTGGGGACGGGTCTGTTTCTGTATAACACTGGGGAACAGAACTGGAGGGGATGGGTCTGTCTCTGTATAACACTGGGGTACAGTACTGGTGGGGACGGGTCTGTCACTGTATAACACTGGGGTACAGTACTGGTGGGGACAGGTCTGTCACTGTATAACATTGGGATACATTACTGGTGGGGACAGGTCTGTCACTGTATAACACTGGGGTACAGTACTGGTGGGGACGGGTCTGTCACTGTATAACACTGTGGTACAGTACTGGTGGGGACCGGTCAGTCACTGTATAACACTGGGGTACAGTTCTGGTGGGGACAGGTCTGTCACTGTATAACACTGGGGTACAGTACTGGTCGGGACAGGTCTGTCACTGTATAACACGGGTGTACTGCATTCGTGTGGAGAGGTCATTCATTGTATAACGTTGGGTAACAGTACTGGCGGGGACAGGTATCTCACTGTATATCACTGGGGTACAGCACTGGAGGTGACAGGTCTGTCTCTGTATAACACTGGGGTACAGTATTGGTGGGGACGGGTCAGTCACTGTATAAAACTGGGGTACAGCACTGGTGAGGACGGGTCTGTTCATGTATAACACTGGGGTACAGTACTGGTGTGGACGGGTCTGTCACTGTATAACATTGGGGTACAGTACTGGTGGGGACAGGTCTGTCACTGTATAACACTGGGGTACAGTACTGGTGTGGACGGGTCTGTCACTGTATAACACTGGGGTACAGTACTGGTGGGGACAGGTCTGTCACTGTATAACACTGCGGTAGAGCACTGGTGGGGACGGGTCTGTTAATGTATAACACTGGGGTACAGTACTGGTGGGGACAGGTCTGTCATTGTATAACACTGGGGTACAGCACTGGTGGGGACAGGTCTGTCACTGTATAGCACTGGAATATAGTACTGGAGGGGACAGGTCAATCACTGTATAACACTGGGGTACAGTACTGGTGGGGACAGGTCTGTCATTGTATAACACTGGGGTACAGCACTGGTGGGGACAGGTCTGTCACTGTATAACACTGGAATATAGTACTGGAGGGGACAGGTCAATCACTGTATAACACTGGGGTACAGTACTGGTGGGGACAGGTCTGTCACTGTATAACACTGGGGTACAATACTAATGGGGACAGGTCTGTCACTGTATAACACTGGGGCACACTACTGGAGGGACAGGTCTTTCACTGTATAACACTGGGCTACAGTACTGGTGGGGAGGGGTCTGTCACTGTATAACACTCGGGTACAGTACTGGTGGGGACAGGTCTGTCACTGTATAACACTGGGGTACAACACTGGTGGGGACGGGTCTGTCACTGTATAACACGGGTGTACTGCATTCGTGGGGACAGGGCTTTCATTGTATAACATTGGGTAACAGTACTGGTGGGGACAGGTATGTCACTGTATATCACTGGGGTACAGTACTGGTGGGACAGGTCTGTCACTGTATAACACTGGGGTACAGTACTGGTGGGGACAGGTATGTCACTGTATATCACTGGGGTACAGCAATGGAGGTGACAGGTCTGTCACTGTATAACACTGGGGCACACTACTGGTGGGACAGGTCTGTCACTGTATAACACTGGGGTACAACACTGGTGGGGACGGGTCTGTCACTGTATAACACTGGGATACAGTACTGGTGGGGACAGGTCTGTCACTGTATAACACTGGGGTACAGTACTGATAGGGACGGGTCTGCACCTGTATAACACTGGGGTACAGTACTGGTGGGGACGGGCCTGTCACTGTATAACACTGGTTTACAGTACTGGTGGGGACAGGTCTGTCACTCTATAACACTGGGGAACAGTACTGGTGGGGACGGGTCTGTTAATGTATAACACTGGGGTACAGTACTGGTGGGGACTGGTCTGTCACTGTATAACACTGGGGTACAGTACTGGTGGGGACTGGTCTGTCACTGTATAACACTGGGGTACAGTACTGGTGGAGACAGGTCTGTCACTGTATAACACTGGGGTACAGTACTGGTGGGGACAGGTCTGTCACTGTATAACACTGGGGTACAACACTGGTGGGGACGGGTCTGTCACTGTATAACACTGGGGTACAGTACCGGTGGGGACAGGTCTGTCACTGTATAACACTGGAATATAGTACTGGAGGGGACAGGTCAATCACTGAATAACACTGGGGTACAGTACTGGTGGGGAGGGGTCTGTCACTGTATAACACTCGGGTACAGTACTGGTGGGGACAGGTCTGTCTCTGTATAACACTGGGGTACAGTACTGGTGGAGACAGGTCTGTCACTGTATAACACTGGGGTACAGTACTGGTGGGGACAGGTCTGTCACTGTATAACACTGGGGTACAGTACTGGTGGGGACAGGTCTGTCACTGTATAACACTGGGGTACAGTACTGGTGGGGACGGGTCTGTCACTGTATAACACTGGGGTACAGTACAGGTGGGGACAGGTCTGTCACTGTATAACACTGGGGTACAGTACTGGTGGGGACAGGTCTGTCACTGTATAACACGGGTGTACTGCATTCGTGGGGACAGGGCTTTCATTGTATAACATTGGGTAACAGTACTGGTGGGGACAGGTATGTCACTGTATATCACTGGGGTACAGCAATGGAGGTGACAGGTCTGTCACTGTATAACACTGGGGCACACTACCGGTGGGACAGGTCTGTCACTGTATAACACTGGGGTACAACACTGGTGGGGACGGGTCTGTCACTGTATAACACTGGGATACAGTACTGGTGGGGACAGGTCTGTCACTGTATAACACTGGGGTACAATACTAATGAGGACAGGTCTGTCACTGTATAACACTGGGGCACACTACTGGTGGGACAGGTCTTTCACTGTATAACACTGGGGTACAGTACTGGTGGGGACTGAAGGTGTTGTATCTGAATGCACGCAGTATACGAAATAAGGTAAATGAGCTTGTGGCGCAGATTGAAATTGGCAGGTATGATGTGGTGGGCATCATGGAGACATGGCTGCAACGGGATCAGAACTGGGGGCTAAATATCCAAGGATATACATCCTATCGAAAATATAGGCAGGTTGGCAGATGGGGTGGGGTTGCTTTGTTAGTAAGAAATGAAATTAAATCGATAGCAAGAAATGATGTAGGGTCAGATGATGTAGAATCTGTGTGGGTAGAGTTGAGGAACCGCAAAGGTGAAAAAACCATAATGGGAGTTATGTACAGGCCTCCGAACAGTGGTCAGGATGTGGGGCACAAGATACACCAGGAGATAGAAAGGGTGTGTAAAAAAGGCAAGGCTACAGTGATCATGGGGGATTTCAATATGCAGGTAGACTGGGAAATTCGGGTTGGTAGTGGATCCCAAGAAAAGGAATTTGTGGAATGTCTACGAGATGGCTTTTTGGAGCAGCTTGTGGTGGAGCCCACTAGGGAACAGGCAATTCTAGATTTAGTGATGTGTAATGAGGCAGATTTGATAAGGGACCTTAAGGTGAAGGAACCCTTAGGAGGAAGTGACCATAATATGTTAGAATTTACCCTGGAATTTGAGAGGAAAAAGCTGGAATCAGATGTAACGGTATTACAGTTGAATAAAGGCAACTACAGAGGCATGAGGGAGGAGCTGGCCAGAATTGACTGGGAGATGAGCCTAGCAGGAAAGACAGTGGAACAGCAATGGCTGGAGTTTCTGGGAGTAATTTGGGAGAGACAGCAAAAATTCATCCCTAGGAAGAAGCATAGTAAAGGGAGGATGAGGCAACCATGGCTGACAAGGGAAGTCAGGGACAGCATAAAAGCTAAAGAGAAAGCATACAATGCGGCGAAGAGCAGTGGGAAACCAGGGGATTGGGAAGCCTACAAAGACCAACAGAGGACAACTAAAAAAGAAATAAGGAGGGAGAAGATTAAATATGAGGGTAAACTAGCCAGTAATATAAAAGAAGATTGCAAGAGTTTTTTTTAGATATATAAAGGGTAAGAGAGAGGCAAAAGTGGACATTCATCAAGGGGAGGTCATGCCTGACAAATCTGTTAGAATTCTTTGAGGAGGTGACGAGTAGGTTAGACAAAGGAGAGCCAATGGATGTTATCTACTTGGACTTCCAGAAGGCCTTTGACAAGGTGCCGCACAGGAGGCTGCTCAGTAAGATAAGAGCCCATGGTGTTAGAGGCAAGGTATTAGCATGGATAGAAGATTGGCTGTCTGGCAGGAGGCAGAGAGTGGGGATAAGGGGGTCCTTCTCAGGATGGCGGCTGGTGACTAGTGGAGTTATGCAGGGGTCAGTGTTGGGACCACAATTTTTCACTTTAGACATTAATGATCTAGATGAAAGAACTGAGGGCATCCTGGCTAAGTTTGCAGATGATACAAAGATAGGTGGAGGGACAGGTAGTATTGAGGAGGCGGGGAGGCTGCAGAAGGATTTGGACAGGTTAGGAGAATGGGCAAAGAAGTGGCAGATGGAATGCAACGTGGGGAAGTGTGAGGTCATGCACTTTGGTAGGAAGAATAGAGGCATAGACTATTTTCTAAATGGGGAGAGAATTCAGAAATCTGGAGCGCAAAGGGACTTGGGAGTCCTAGTCCAGGATTCTCTTAAGGTTAACTTGCAGGTTGAGTGGGTAGTTAGGAAGGCAAATGCAATGTTGGCATTTATTTCAAGAGGACTAGAATATAAAAGCAGGGATGTGTTGCTGAGGCTTTATAAGGCTCTGGTCAGACCACATTTAGAATATTGTGAGCAATTTTGGGCCCCATATCTCAGGAAGGATGTGCTGGCCCTAGAGAGGGTCCAGAGGATGTTCACAAGAATGATCCCAGGAATGAAAGACTTAACATATGAGGAAGGTTTGAGGACTCTGGGTCTATACTCGATGGAGTTTAGAAGGATGAGGGGGGACCTGATTGAAACTTACAGAATACTGAAAGGCCTGGATAGAGTGGACGTGGGGAAGATGTTTCCATTAGTAGGAGAGACTAGGACCCGAGGGCACAGCCTCAGAGTAA
Source organism: Cetorhinus maximus (assembly GCF_964194155.1). Taxonomy (NCBI): domain Eukaryota; kingdom Metazoa; phylum Chordata; class Chondrichthyes; order Lamniformes; family Cetorhinidae; genus Cetorhinus; species Cetorhinus maximus. The sequence goes on from NW_027597442.1 coordinate 12,299, forward strand.
AGGGAAGACCTTTTAGAACAGAGATGAGGAGAAACTTCTTTAGCCAGAGAGTGGTGAATCTATGGAATTCATTGCCACAGAAGGTTGTGGAGGCCAGGTCATTGAGTGTATTTAAGACTGAGATAGATAGGTTCTTGATTGGTAAGGGGATCAAAGGTTACGGGGAGAAGGCGGGAGAATGGGGTTGAGAAACTTATCAGCCATGATTGAATGGCGGAGCAGACTCGATGGGCCGAATGGCCTAATTTCTGCTCCTATGTCTTATGGTCTTATGGGACAGGTCTGTCACTGTATAACACTGGGGTACAGTACTGGTGGTGTCAGGTCTGTCACTGCATAACACTGGGTTACAGTACTGGTGAGGACAGGTCTGTCACTGTATAACACTGGGGTACAGTACTGGTGGGGACAGGTCTGTCACTGTATAACACTGGGGTACAGTACTGGTGGTGCCAGATCCCTCTCTGTATAACACTGGGGTATAGTACTGGTGGGGACAGGTCTGTCGCTGTAAAATACTGGGGTAGAGTACTGGTGGGGAAAGGTCTGTCACTGAGTCACACTGGGGTACAGTACTGGTGGTGACGGGTCTGTCACTGTATAACACTGGGGTACAGCTCTAGTGGGGACAGGTCTGTCACTGTATAACACTGGGGTAAATAACTGGTGGGGACAGGTCTGTCACTGTATAACACTGGGGTACAGTACTGGTTGGGCCAGGTCTGTCACTGTATAACACTGGGGTACAGTACTGATGGGGACATGTGTGTCACTGTATAACACTGGGGTACAGTACAGGTGGGGACAGGTCTGTCACTGTATAACACTGGGGTACAGTACAGGTGGGGACAGGTCTGTCACTGTATAACACTGGGGTACAGTACAGGTGGGGACAGGTCTGTCACTGTATAACACTGGGGTACAGTACTGGTGGGGACAGGTCTGTCACTGTATAACACTGGGGTACGGTACTGGTGGGGACGGGTCTGTCACTGTATAACACTGGTGTACAGTACTGGTGGGGACAGGTCTGTTTCTGTATAACACTGGGGTACAGCACTGGTGGGGACGGGTCTGTTTCTGTATAACACTGGGGAACAGAACTGGAGGGGATGGGTCTGTCTCTGTATAACACTGGGGTACAGTACTGGTGGGGACGGGTCTGTCACTGTATAACACTGGGGTACAGTACTGGTGGGGACAGGTCTGTCACTGTATAACATTGGGATACATTACTGGTGGGGACAGGTCTGTCACTGTATAACACTGGGGTACAGTACTGGTGGGGACGGGTCTGTCACTGTATAACACTGTGGTACAGTACTGGTGGGGACCGGTCAGTCACTGTATAACACTGGGGTACAGTTCTGGTGGGGACAGGTCTGTCACTGTATAACACTGGGGTACAGTACTGGTCGGGACAGGTCTGTCACTGTATAACACGGGTGTACTGCATTCGTGTGGAGAGGTCATTCATTGTATAACGTTGGGTAACAGTACTGGCGGGGACAGGTATCTCACTGTATATCACTGGGGTACAGCACTGGAGGTGACAGGTCTGTCTCTGTATAACACTGGGGTACAGTATTGGTGGGGACGGGTCAGTCACTGTATAAAACTGGGGTACAGCACTGGTGAGGACGGGTCTGTTCATGTATAACACTGGGGTACAGTACTGGTGTGGACGGGTCTGTCACTGTATAACATTGGGGTACAGTACTGGTGGGGACAGGTCTGTCACTGTATAACACTGGGGTACAGTACTGGTGTGGACGGGTCTGTCACTGTATAACACTGGGGGTACAGTACTGGTGGGGACAGGTCTGTCACTGTATAACACTGCGGTAGAGCACTGGTGGGGACGGGTCTGTTAATGTATAACACTGGGGTACAGTACTGGTGGGGACAGGTCTGTCATTGTATAACACTGGGGTACAGCACTGGTGGGGACAGGTCTGTCACTGTATAGCACTGGAATATAGTACTGGAGGGGACAGGTCAATCACTGTATAACACTGGGGTACAGTACTGGTGGGGACAGGTCTGTCATTGTATAACACTGGGGTACAGCACTGGTGGGGACAGGTCTGTCACTGTATAACACTGGAATATAGTACTGGAGGGGACAGGTCAATCACTGTATAACACTGGGGTACAGTACTGGTGGGGACAGGTCTGTCACTGTATAACACTGGGGTACAATACTAATGGGGACAGGTCTGTCACTGTATAACACTGGGGCACACTACTGGAGGGACAGGTCTTTCACTGTATAACACTGGGCTACAGTACTGGTGGGGAGGGGTCTGTCACTGTATAACACTCGGGTACAGTACTGGTGGGGACAGGTCTGTCACTGTATAACACTGGGGTACAACACTGGTGGGGACGGGTCTGTCACTGTATAACACGGGTGTACTGCATTCGTGGGGACAGGGCTTTCATTGTATAACATTGGGTAACAGTACTGGTGGGGACAGGTATGTCACTGTATATCACTGGGGTACAGTACTGGTGGGACAGGTCTGTCACTGTATAACACTGGGGTACAGTACTGGTGGGGACAGGTATGTCACTGTATATCACTGGGGTACAGCAATGGAGGTGACAGGTCTGTCACTGTATAACACTGGGGCACACTACTGGTGGGACAGGTCTGTCACTGTATAACACTGGGGTACAACACTGGTGGGGACGGGTCTGTCACTGTATAACACTGGGATACAGTACTGGTGGGGACAGGTCTGTCACTGTATAACACTGGGGTACAGTACTGATAGGGACGGGTCTGCACCTGTATAACACTGGGGTACAGTACTGGTGGGGACGGGCCTGTCACTGTATAACACTGGTTTACAGTACTGGTGGGGACAGGTCTGTCACTCTATAACACTGGGGAACAGTACTGGTGGGGACGGGTCTGTTAATGTATAACACTGGGGTACAGTACTGGTGGGGACTGGTCTGTCACTGTATAACACTGGGGTACAGTACTGGTGGGGACTGGTCTGTCACTGTATAACACTGGGGTACAGTACTGGTGGAGACAGGTCTGTCACTGTATAACACTGGGGTACAGTACTGGTGGGGACAGGTCTGTCACTGTATAACACTGGGGTACAACACTGGTGGGGACGGGTCTGTCACTGTATAACACTGGGGTACAGTACCGGTGGGGACAGGTCTGTCACTGTATAACACTGGAATATAGTACTGGAGGGGACAGGTCAATCACTGAATAACACTGGGGTACAGTACTGGTGGGGAGGGGTCTGTCACTGTATAACACTCGGGTACAGTACTGGTGGGGACAGGTCTGTCTCTGTATAACACTGGGGTACAGTACTGGTGGAGACAGGTCTGTCACTGTATAACACTGGGGTACAGTACTGGTGGGGACAGGTCTGTCACTGTATAACACTGGGGTACAGTACTGGTGGGGACAGGTCTGTCACTGTATAACACTGGGGTACAGTACTGGTGGGGACGGGTCTGTCACTGTATAACACTGGGGTACAGTACAGGTGGGGACAGGTCTGTCACTGTATAACACTGGGGTACAGTACTGGTGGGGACAGGTCTGTCACTGTATAACACGGGTGTACTGCATTCGTGGGGACAGGGCTTTCATTGTATAACATTGGGTAACAGTACTGGTGGGGACAGGTATGTCACTGTATATCACTGGGGTACAGCAATGGAGGTGACAGGTCTGTCACTGTATAACACTGGGGCACACTACCGGTGGGACAGGTCTGTCACTGTATAACACTGGGGTACAACACTGGTGGGGACGGGTCTGTCACTGTATAACACTGGGATACAGTACTGGTGGGGACAGGTCTGTCACTGTATAACACTGGGGTACAATACTAATGAGGACAGGTCTGTCACTGTATAACACTGGGGCACACTACTGGTGGGACAGGTCTTTCACTGTATAACACTGGGGTACAGTACTGGTGGGGACTGAAGGTGTTGTATCTGAATGCACGCAGTATACGAAATAAGGTAAATGAGCTTGTGGCGCAGATTGAAATTGGCAGGTATGATGTGGTGGGCATCATGGAGACATGGCTGCAACGGGATCAGAACTGGGGGCTAAATATCCAAGGATATACATCCTATCGAAAATATAGGCAGGTTGGCAGATGGGGTGGGGTTGCTTTGTTAGTAAGAAATGAAATTAAATCGATAGCAAGAAATGATGTAGGGTCAGATGATGTAGAATCTGTGTGGGTAGAGTTGAGGAACCGCAAAGGTGAAAAAACCATAATGGGAGTTATGTACAGGCCTCCGAACAGTGGTCAGGATGTGGGGCACAAGATACACCAGGAGATAGAAAGGGTGTGTAAAAAAGGCAAGGCTACAGTGATCATGGGGGATTTCAATATGCAGGTAGACTGGGAAATTCGGGTTGGTAGTGGATCCCAAGAAAAGGAATTTGTGGAATGTCTACGAGATGGCTTTTTGGAGCAGCTTGTGGTGGAGCCCACTAGGGAACAGGCAATTCTAGATTTAGTGATGTGTAATGAGGCAGATTTGATAAGGGACCTTAAGGTGAAGGAACCCTTAGGAGGAAGTGACCATAATATGTTAGAATTTACCCTGGAATTTGAGAGGAAAAAGCTGGAATCAGATGTAACGGTATTACAGTTGAATAAAGGCAACTACAGAGGCATGAGGGAGGAGCTGGCCAGAATTGACTGGGAGATGAGCCTAGCAGGAAAGACAGTGGAACAGCAATGGCTGGAGTTTCTGGGAGTAATTTGGGAGAGACAGCAAAAATTCATCCCTAGGAAGAAGCATAGTAAAGGGAGGATGAGGCAACCATGGCTGACAAGGGAAGTCAGGGACAGCATAAAAGCTAAAGAGAAAGCATACAATGCGGCGAAGAGCAGTGGGAAACCAGGGGATTGGGAAGCCTACAAAGACCAACAGAGGACAACTAAAAAAGAAATAAGGAGGGAGAAGATTAAATATGAGGGTAAACTAGCCAGTAATATAAAAGAAGATTGCAAGAGTTTTTTTTAGATATATAAAGGGTAAGAGAGAGGCAAAAGTGGACATTCATCAAGGGGAGGTCATGCCTGACAAATCTGTTAGAATTCTTTGAGGAGGTGACGAGTAGGTTACACAAAGGAGAGCCAATGGATGTTATCTACTTGGACTTCCAGAAGGCCTTTGACAAGGTGCCGCACAGGAGGCTGCTCAGTAAGATAAGAGCCTATGGTGTTAGAGGCAAGGTATTAGCATGGATAGAAGATTGGCTGTCTGGCAGGAGGCAGAGAGTGGGGATAAGGGGGTCCTTCTCAGGATGGCGGCTGGTGACTAGTGGAGTTATGCAGGGGTCAGTGTTGGGACCACAATTTTTCACTTTAGACATTAATGATCTAGATGAAAGAACTGAGGGCATCCTGGCTAAGTTTGCAGATGATACAAAGATAGGTGGAGGGACAGGTAGTATTGAGGAGGCGGGGAGGCTGCAGAAGGATTTGGACAGGTTAGGAGAATGGGCAAAGAAGTGGCAGATGGAATGCAACGTGGGGAAGTGTGAGGTCATGCACTTTGGTAGGAAGAATAGAGGCATAGACTATTTTCTAAATGGGGAGAGAATTCAGAAATCTGGAGCGCAAAGGGACTTGGGAGTCCTAGTCCAGGATTCTCTTAAGGTTAACTTGCAGGTTGAGTGGGTAGTTAGGAAGGCAAATGCAATGTTGGCATTTATTTCAAGAGGACTAGAATATAAAAGCAGGGATGTGTTGCTGAGGCTTTATAAGGCTCTGGTCAGACCACATTTAGAATATTGTGAGCAATTTTGGGCCCCATATCTCAGGAAGGATGTGCTGGCCCTAGAGAGGGTCCAGAGGATGTTCACAAGAATGATCCCAGGAATGAAAGACTTAACATATGAGGAAGGTTTGAGGACTCTGGGTCTATACTCGATGGAGTTTAGAAGGATGAGGGGGGACCTGATTGAAACTTACAGAATACTGAAAGGCCTGGATAGAGTGGACGTGGGGAAGATGTTTCCATTAGTAGGAGAGACTAGGACCCGAGGGCACAGCCTCAGAGTAAAGGGAAGACCTTTTAGAACAGAGATGAGGAGAAACTTCTTTAGCCAGAGAGTGGTGAATCTATGGAATTCATTGCCACAGAAGGTTGTGGAGGCCAGGTCATTGAGTGTATTTAAGACTGAGATAGATAGGTTCTTGATTGGTAAGGGGATCAAAGGTTACGGGGAGAAGGCGGGAGAATGGGGTTGAGAAACTTATCAGCCATGATTGAATGGCGGAGCAGACTCGATGGGCCGAATGGCCTAATTTCTGCTCCTATGTCTTATGGTCTTATGGGACAGGTCTGTCACTGTATAACACTGGGGTACAGTACTGGTGGTGTCAGGTCTGTCACTGCATAACACTGGGTTACAGTACTGGTGAGGACAGGTCTGTCACTGTATAACACTGGGGTACAGTACTGGTGGGGACAGGTCTGTCACTGTATAACACTGGGGTACAGTACTGGTGGTGCCAGATCCCTCTCTGTATAACACTGGGGTATAGTACTGGTGGGGACAGGTCTGTCGCTGTAAAATACTGGGGTAGAGTACTGGTGGGGAAAGGTCTGTCACTGAGTCACACTGGGGTACAGTACTGGTGGTGACGGGTCTGTCACTGTATAACACTGGGGTACAGCTCTAGTGGGGACAGGTCTGTCACTGTATAACACTGGGGTAAATAACTGGTGGGGACAGGTCTGTCACTGTATAACACTGGGGTACAGTACTGGTTGGGCCAGGTCTGTCACTGTATAACACTGGGGTACAGTACTGATGGGGACATGTGTGTCACTGTATAACACTGGGGTACAGTACAGGTGGGGACAGGTCTGTCACTGTATAACACTGGGGTACAGTACAGGTGGGGACAGGTCTGTCACTGTATAACACTGGGGTACAGTACAGGTGGGGACAGGTCTGTCACTGTATAACACTGGGGTACAGTACTGGTGGGGACAGGTCTGTCACTGTATAACACTGGGGTACGGTACTGGTGGGGACGGGTCTGTCACTGTATAACACTGGGGTACAGTACTAGTGGGGACGGGTCTGTCACTGTATAACACTGGGGTACAGTACTGGTGGGGACGGGTCTGTCGCTGTATAACACTGGGGTACAGTACTGGTGGGGACGGGTCTGTCACTGTATAACACTGGGGTACAGTACTGGTGGGGACGGGTCTGTCTCTGTATAACACTGGGGTACAGTACTGGTGGGGACGGGTCTGTCACTGTATAACACTGGGGTACAGTACTGGTGGGGATGGGTCTGTCTCTGTATAACACTGGGGTACAGTACTGGTGGGGACGGGTCTGTCTCTGTATAACAGGATACACAGCGAGGGAGAGTCTGTCACCGGAGTAAGTTGCCTGTTCACATGACAATCACATTCCACAACACATCTTCCTCTGACATCATCCACCGTCACAACACAACCTCGCACTCCCGGCTTCCTGAACAACGGACCTCCTGACCGGAAACCGCCCTCCAACCATCCTCCTCTCAGCCCCAACTGAGGGCCTCGCCAAAATCCACCTGAGCGGCCAGGCTGGGCCTTCGGCCTCCAGAAGCCTGCCCTTTAGGCCCCAGCGCAGGGCGGCCCACAGCAACGCCTAGCAACGGCCCCTCGAACAACAAAACCGCTCCCCCCCGGTCACCGAGACGCTGATTCCAGTTACCCCCCCCACCCCCGCCAGACACCGTTACCCCACCCCCAACCGCCTTTGCCCCCGCCCTAGGGCGATGTACTCACTGGGGCAGATGAAGGCCTCCTTGGTGATGATGCTCTTGTTGCAGGCGTAGCACAAGGTGTTGCCTGAGACCGTGATGGAGTTGAAATGATGGCCGTTGCTGATTCTGGTCTCCCTCTCCTTCGCTTCCTTCTCCTTCTCCTTCACCTTCTCCCTCTCCTTGTTCTGCGGACGGGAACGAGGACGAGAGTCAGCAACGTCCGAGCGCCGCGAGGGGCAAGCTGGGGGGGAGAGAGGTGTCGGCCTATGCTGGTTCTCCCCCATCTCCCTTCTATCTGCTCCGCTTGGCTTTAGCGTCGTCTTATGGGGCCACCGTCTGCCTTCTCCTGCACCCCCCCATGCCCCACCACCCAGGGCCCACTCCCCCGTCCTCAACTCCAGCCCTCGTCATTCTCCCCCTCTTATCTGAATCTCTCCCAGCGCCAGTGAGAGAATCAGTCGGACCAGTTTATAAAACTTTACTCAGGCCCCCATCGGGAGTAACCGGCCTCAGTTCTGGGCCCCCGGTCCTCAGGAAGGATTTATGGGCCCTCGGAGGGGGGAGTGGGGTCAGCGCAGATTCACCGGGACGATCCCGGGGCTGAAAGGGTTAAATCCCGAGGACGGGTCACACACACAGACTCGGTCTGTATCCCCCTCGAGTGTGGAAGATTTAAGGGGCGATCGGATCGAGGGGGGGGGTTTAAGACGATTAAAGGATTCGATGGGGTCGATGGAGAGAAACTGTTTCCTCTGGTGGGGGTGGGGAGCCCAGAACAAGGGGGCAGAAGCTTAAAATGGGAGCCAGGCCCGTTCAGGGGAGATGTCAGGAAGCACTTCACACACACACACACAGGGGGGAGCGGGAATCTGGAACTCTCGAGGCTGCAGGAGGGGGTCAATTGGAAATTCCCGAATGGAGGCAGATAGATTTTTGATGGGTTAAAGGGGGTTAAGGGTGACAGAACCAAGGTGGGCAGATGGGGTTAAGATACAGATCGGCTGCGATATGATTAAGTGTAGGAACAGGCTCGAGGGGCTGAATGGCCTCATCCTGTTCCTGTGTAACAGGCTAGAGAGGGGGCTGAATGGCCTCCTCTTGTTCCTGTGTATCAGGTTCGAAAGGGGCCGAATGGCCTCCTCCTGTTCCTGGGTAACAGGCTCGAGAGGGGCTGAATGGCCTCCTCCTGTTCCTGGGTAACAGGCTCAAGAGGGGCTGAATGGCCTCCTCCTGTTCCTGGCTAACAGGCTCGAGAGGGGCTGAATGGCCTCCTCCTGTTCCTGTGTAACAGGCTCGAGAGGGGCTGAATGGCCTCCTCCTGTTCCTGGCTAACAGGCTCGAGAGGGGCTGAATGCCCTCCTCCTGTTCCTGGGTAACAGGCTCGAGAGGGGCTAAATGGCCTCCTCCTATTCTAGGGTAACAGCCTTGAGAAGGGCTGAATGGCCTCCTCCTGTTCCTGTGTAACAGGCTCGAGAGGGGCTGAATGTCCTCCTCCTGTTCTGAGCTCCTCAGTTTCCTTTCGTGCCGCACTCTGCATGTTTCTCAAACACACGGAGTCCAGTATTTCCCTCCTCACTGTTTTGGTGGAATTCTTAATCCTTTAAATATAGCCCCCCCCATGCCTTTGACTGCAGTACCAGGGGTGGCTCGGTTGACAACTCTCTCATCTCTGCATCAGAAAATCACGGGTTAGAGTCCCCACTCCAGAATCCTAACCCCGTCATCCAGGCCGATACACCCAGTGCCAGTACTGAGGGAGCGCCGCACTGTCGGAGGGTCAGTACTGAGGGAGCGCCGCACTGTCGGAGGGTCAGTACTGAGGGAGCGCCGCACTGTCGGAGGGTCAGTACTGAGGGAGCGCCGCACTGTCGGAGGGTCAGTACTGAGGGAGTGCCGCACTGTCGGAGGGTCAGTACTGAGGGAGCGCCGCACTGTCGGAGGGCCAGTACTGAGGGAGCGCCGCACTGTCGGAGGGTCAGTATTGAGGGAGCGCCGCACTGTCGGAGGGTCAGTACTGAGGGAGTGCCGCACTGTTGGAGGGCCAGTACTGAGGGAGCGCCGCACTGTCGGAGGGTCAGTACTGAGGGAGCGCCGCACTGTCGGAGGGTCAGTACTGAGGGAGCGCCGTACTGTCGGAGGGTCAGTACTGAGGGAGTGCCGCACTGTCGGAGGGTCAGTACTGAGGGAGCGCCGCACTGTCGGAGGGTCAGTACTGAGGGAGCGCCGTACTGTCGGAGGGTCAGTACTGAGGGAGCGCCGTACTGTCGGAGGGTGCCGTGTTTCAGGATGAGACATTAAACTGAGGCTCCCGTCTGCCCTCTCGGGACGATGTAAAAGACCCCACGGTCGCTATTGGAAGTGGCGGAGTTCTCTCCCCAATGTCCTGGGGCCAATATTCATCCCACCGATTCCCATCGCTCCACCATTGGCGGCCGGGCCTTCAGCTGCCTGGGGGGCCCTGAGCTCTGGAATTCCCTCCCTAAACCTCTCCACCTCCCTCCCTCTCTCTCTCTCTCTCAAGACGCCTCCTCGTCTCTATCTCTCTCTCCCTCTCAAGACGCTGCTTAAAACCGACCTCTTTGACCGAGATTTTGGTGGCCTGTCTCCGGCTGTGGCTCGGGGTCAGGTTCTGCCTGATAACGCTCCTGTGGGCCATGGCGGGGCCTTCTGCCAGGCCGACAGGCACCTTGTGGTTGTAACCGTGGTGCAGCGCGACCGCACAGGTTACGGGCTGGAGAGATCGGCGGCGGCCGCCCGCCGGTTACTGTGGCAACGTAGGCTGGCGCGGGTGGAAGGCCTGGACGGGGCCTGAAGAGAATGCTGCCCGCCGCGGGGTTAACTGTGTGGGGGCCGCCCCACCGCTCGCAAAGCTCTCTCTCTCTCTGGCACGGCACACTGGCGGAGGGGAGGGTGTTGTGAAATCTCGGGCAGCTGGCTTCTTCTCGACTCGAGCCATCCAGCCTTGTCATGAAATCAGGAAGTGACCAAACCCTTCCTGTTTCAATAACACCAGCAGGCTTCGGCCTGGAAGGTGGGGGATGGGGGGTGAGGGGTGGCGAGGGGGGCAGGGAGGTGGTGGGGGGAGGGTGGGGGGGGTGGAGGAAAACCTTCCGGAACAATCTCTTAAGCTGTTCCGAGTAGGCCGGGGAGAGGGCCGCAGTTCTCAGTCGGAGACGTGAATAGTTGGGGGGGTGGTCGGTGGCCGCTAGAGGGAGAGGTGGGGGTTAAATATCGGGGTCAATCTCCTCTTTACCCAGCAGCACCACCGCCCCCCAACAAACACCGCGTACCGGATCCCGGACGTTTCTTTCTCCGCACGTTTTGCAGCCTTTTCTCTGTAGGCCCGGCCGCCGTACGTCAACAGAGGCCCGGCCTGGAGCCTGGGCCTCGCCTGACCTCTGCGCCTGGGCCTCCGCCCCCCCGCGCTGGGTTGAGGTCGAGCAACAGGCCCGTTGCTCGGTTTGGGGCGGGGTTCCGGGGTTCCGGGGGGGGTCGGGGGGTGGTGGGGGGGTGCAGGAATCGAGCGGAAATTTCGCCTCAGGGCACCAAAATCGGACCCCGTTTCTCCATTCCTCGGAAAACCGCGACCGGCGAGTGGGTTTTCCGACTCTGAACGGAGAGATGGTCAGAATCGGGGAAAGGAACCAGAGGGGGAGAGGAGGAGAATTTGTTTTTTATATAAACACAGCGAGTTGTTGTGATCTGGAAGGCGCTGCCTGAAAGGGCGACGGAAGCAGATTCAATAGGAACTTTCAAAAGGGGGGGAATCGGATAAATACTGGAAGGGGGAGAGTTGCAGGGATATGGGGGGGGCAAAGGGCTGGGGAGACTAACTGGACAGATCGTTCAAAGAGCCGGCATAAAGAGGATGGGCCGAATGGCCTCTTCCTGTGCTGTCCGATTCTCTGTTGCGATTGGCAGATTGAAAACTCCACGAACAAACTTACACAAAGACCCGGAACTGTTGTTTTTTCTCAACTTGACGACCAGGATTCGATCTTGGCCGCTCAAACTAACCGACATTTAGCAGAGGCCCCCAGGGGTAAGGATTGAAACTCCCGGCAGCAACTGCCTCCATGTTCCAGAGGCACTGCAGAAGGTGCAGGAAAGACTCTTACTGATGCTAGAAGAGTGGTTATAATCGATCGGGAGGGTTCGAACAGGCCGGGGCTCTTTTCCCTGGGAAAGAGGAGGCCGAGGAGGGGGTGACCTGATCGAGGTCTTTAAAATCCCGAAAGGGGTTCGATAGGGTCGACGTAGAGAAGATTCAGGAGGAACGTCTTTACCCGGAGAGTGGAGGGCACTGGCAGGATGGGGAGAGGGTGATAGAGGAGAGGAAGGGGATGGGAATGGTGGTGGGGGGAACGAGGTGGGGTTAGGGAGGCGGATGGAGAGAGTGAAGGTGGGGGAGAGGCTCACCCAAGACTCACACTGACCATCGGCGCAAGTAGCCCGAGAGAGCTCCCTCACTGCGGAGACCAGGGGTGAAAGGTTGGAGACACTGCCGGTAGATCAGGGGCTAAAGGTCAGGGACATTGACTGCAGATCAAGGGTGAAAGGTCGGGGACATTCATTGGAGACCAGGGGGTGAAAGGTTGAGGACATTCGCTGGAGTACAGGGGTGAAAGGTCGGGGGCATTCACTGGAGTCCAGGGGTGAAAGGTTGAGGACATTCGCTGGAGTCCAGGGGTGAAAGGTCGGGGCCATTCACTGGAATCCAGGGGTGAAAGGTTGAGGACATTCACTGGAGTCCAGGGTGAAAGGTTGAGGGCATTCACTGGAGTCTAGGGGTGAAAGGTTGAGGACATTCACTGGAGTCCGGGGGTGAAAGGTCAAGGGCATTCACTGGAGTCCAGGGTGAAAGGTTGAGGACATTCACTGGAGTCCAGGGGTGAAAGGTTGAGGACATTCGCTGGAGTCCAGGGGTGAAAGGTTGAGGACATTCACTGGAGTCCAGGGGTGCAAGGTTGAGGACATTCACTGGAGTCTAGGGGTGAAAGGTTGGGGCCATTCACTGGAGTCCAGGGGTGAAAGGTCGGGGCCATTCACTGGAGTCCAGGGGTGAAAGGTCGGGGCCATTCACTGGAATCCAGGGGTGAAAGGTTGAGGACATTCACTGGAGTCCAGGGGTGAAAGGTCGAGGGCATTCACTGGAGGCTCGGGGTGAAAGGACAGGGGTGAAAGATCAGGGGCACGATCTTTTGACTAGGGGTGAGATTTTTGGGATAGGTACAATCGATGAGGTGGGGGTGGGGGGAGCGGTGAAAGGTCAGGAACATGAGCTGCACACCAAGGGGGAGGTGAGAGGTCGGGGAGGTGTGAATATTTGCGGAGCCATTTGCGATACTGAAGCTCTTTAGATTCAGTCCAGGTGATTGGGGGTGGGTGTAATCCGGAGTGGGGGGGGTGGGGGGGAGGGTGGGGGGCGGTGAGTGGGGGGGGAATGGGAGGGGGTGGTGAAGAAGTTGACTAACATCCGTGCTCACTAGCGCCCCCCGACCCTCTCCGAGAGGAGACCGCGGGAGGGTGAGATACGCAACTCGAGATGGGTGGCGTGGGGGCCCACAGTCCATTCGCTTGCCGGCCGGATTGCTTGGTGGGTAGGGCTGACCTTCGAGCGGCGAGCAGGGGAGCAGGGGGAAGACCACGGATAGGCTCTCGCCAGCGGTTCGAGCTGCTATTGGACGGGGAGCTGCTCTGTGGGGCCGGACTCTGGAAGAGTGAGAGAGGACATTTCAAGACAATAGTGGGAAGCCAGCCAGGAACTTTCCAAAGGTTCGGGGAGTGGCTGCGAACTCAGCACTAACAATACAGCAGCAATAACAATAAAGTGTATTTGCACTAGAGACAGGAGGTGGCCCCATTCAACCCCTCCACCACCCCGCTCGAGCCTGCGACACAGGGACAGGAGGGAGGCCATTCAGCCCCTCTCGAACCTGTCACACAGGAACAGGAGGAGGCCATTCAGCCCCTCTCGAGCCTGTTACACAGGAACAGGATGAGGCCATTCATGCCCCTCTCGAGCCCGTTACACAGGAACTGGAGGAGGCCATTCAGCCCCTCTCGAGCCCGTTACAAAGGAACAGGAGGAGGCCATTCAGCCCCTCTCGAGCCAGTTACACAGGAATAGGAGGAGGCCATTCTGCCCCTCTCGAGCCAGTTACACAGGAACAGGAGGAGGCCATTCAGTCCCTTGAGCCTGTTCAGTTTGATAATGGTTGATCTGTATCTTAACCCCCTCTCCCTGCCCTGGTTCTGTAACCCTTAATCCCCCACTTACCCAACAAAAATCTATCCACCTCTGGTTGGAAATTTCCGATTGACCCCCTCCCGCAGCCTCGACAGCTTTTTTTGGGGGGTGGAAGGAGAGTTCCAGATTCCCGCTCCCCCCTGTGTGTGTGTGTGAAGTGCTTCCTGACATCCCCCCTGAACGGGCCTGGCTCCCATTTTAAGCTTCTGCCCCCTTGTTCTGGGCTCCCCACCCCCACCAGAGGAAACAGTTTCTCTCCATCGACCCCATCGAATCCTTTAATCGTCTTAAACCCCCCTCGATTCGATCGCCCCTTAAATCTTCCACACTCGAGGGGGATACAAGCCCAGTCTGTGTGTGACCTGTCCTCGGGATTTAACCCCTTCAGTCCCGGGGGAGCAGTTTTAGAAGCAGCGGGGAGTTATCGGGAGGGTGGGAGTGGGGGATATTTCAATGCAGGCAGCCCCAGAGGTCTGACCAGGTCACTGAACAGACTATATTGGGCGCTATTCTGGCCGGCCGCAGTTGAATGGTGGCTGGAGGAGGCAAGACTGTTGTCATTATGAATGTGATGTGCTGTGTGGTGGTGCAGAGGAGGTGAAGGACTCTCTCAAAAGATCCGTCTTATAGAGAATAATGAGGGAGATCCACTGCACGGGGTCTCGGAGAAACGACAAGCAAGAGAAATGTCTACAATCCATAAGCAGCAGTTCAGAGAAACTTCACTTGACTGATACCTGGGTTGGTGGGGGTTTCTTAGAGGGAAAGGTTGAACAGCCCCTATACCCCCTCCCTATCTCTGTCACCTCCTCCACTCCCCACACCCCCTCCCTATCTCTGTCACCTCCTCCACTCCCCACACCCCCTCCCTATCTCTGTAACCTCCTCCACTCCCCACACCCCCTCCCTATCTCTGTCACCTCCTCCACTCCCCACACCCCCTCCCTATCTCTGTAACCTCCTCCAGCCCCTACACCCCTCCCTATCTCTGTAACCTCCTCCACTCCCCACACCCCCTCCCTATCTCTGTAACCTCCTCCAGCCCCTACACCCCTCCCTATCTCTGTAACCTCCTCCAGCCCCTACACCCCTCCCTATCTCTGTAACCTCCTCCACTCCCCACACCCCCTCCCTATCTCTGTCACCTCCTCCAGCCCCTACACCCCTCCCTATCTCTGTAACCTCCTCCAGCCCCAACACTCCTCCCATCTCTGTAACCTCCTCCAGCCCCTACACCCCTCCCTATCTCTGTAACCTCCTCCAGCTCCTACACCCCTCCCTATCTCTGTAACCTCCTCCAGCTCCTACACCCCTCCCTATCTCTGTAACCTCCTCCAGCCCCTACACCCCTCCCTATCTCTGTAACCTCCTCCAGCTCCTACACCCCTCCCTATCTCTGTAACCTCCTCCAGCCCCTACACCCCTCCCTATCTCTGTAACCTCCTCCACTCCCCACACCCCCTCCCTATCTCTGTCACCTCCTCCACTCCCCACACCCCCTCCCTATCTCTGTAACCTCCTCCAGCACCTACACTCCTCCCTATCTCTGTAACCTCCTCCAGCCCCTACACCCCTCCCTATCTCTGTAACCTCCTCCAGCCCCTACACCCCTCCCTATCTCTGTAACCCCCTCCAGCCCCTACACCCCTCCCTATCTCTGTAACCTCCTCCACTCCCCACAACCCCTCCCTATCTCTGTCACCTCCTCCAGCCCCTACACCCCTCCCTATCTCTGTAACCTCCTCCAACCACTACACCCCTCCCTATCTATGTAACTTCCTCCAACCCCTACACCCCTCCCTATCTCTGTAACCTCCTCCAGCCCCTACACCCCTCCCTATCTCTGTAACCTCCTCCACTCCCCACACCCCCTCCCTATCCCTGTAACCTCCTCCACTCCCCACACCCCCTCCCTATCTCTGTAACCTCCTCCACTCCCCACACCCCCTCCCTATCCCTGCAACCTCCTCCAGCCCCGACACCCCTCCCTATGTCTGTAACCTCCTCCAGCCCCGACACCCCTCCCTATCTCTGTAACCTCCTCCAGCCCCTACACACCTCCCTATCTCTGTAACCTCCTCCAGCCCCTACACCCCTCCCTATCCCTGTAACCTCCTCCACTCCCCACACCCCCTCCCTATCTCTGTAACCTCCTCCAGCCTCTACACCCCTCCCTATCTCTGTAACCTCCTCAAGCCCCTACACTCCTCGTTATCTCTGTAACCTCCTCCAGCCCCTACACCCCTCCCTATCTCTGTAACCTCCTCCACTCCCTACACCCCTCCCTATCTCTGTAACCTCCTCCAGCCCCTACACACCTCCCTATCTCTGTAACCTCCTCCAGCCCCTACACCCCTCCCTATCTCTGTAACCTCCTCCACTCCCCACACCCCCTCCCTATCTCTGTAACCTCCTCCACTCCCCACACCCCCTCCCTATCTCTGTAACCTCCTCCAGCCCCTACACCCCTCCCTATCTCTGTAACCTCCTCCACTCCCCACACCCCCTCCCTATCTCTGTAACCTCCTCCACTCCCTACACCCCTCCCTATCTCTGTAACCTCCTCCAGCCCCTACACCCCTCCCTATCTCTGTAACCTCCTCCACTCCCTACACCCCTCCCTATCTCTGTAACCTCCTCCAGCCCCTACACCCCTCCCTATCTCTGTAGCCTCCTCCACTCCCTACACCCCTCCCTATCTCTGTAACCTCCTCCAGCCCCTACACCCCTCCCTATCTCTGTAACCTCCTCCACTCCCTACACCCCTCCCTATCTCTGTAACCTCCTCCAGCCCCTACACCCCTCCCTATCTCTGTAACCTCCTCCACTCCCTACACCCCTCCCTATCTCTGTAACCTCCTCCAGCCCCTACACCCCTCCCTATCTCTGTAACCCCCTCCAGCCCCTACACCCCTCCCTATCTCTGTAACCTCCTCCAGACCCTACACCTCTCCCTATCTCTGTAACCTCCTCCAGCCCCTACACTCCTCGTTATCTCTGTAACCTCCTCCAGCCCCTACACCCCTCTCTATCTCTGTAACCTCCTCCAGCCCCTACACCCCTCCCTATCCCTGTAACCTCCTCCACTCCCCACACCCTCTCCCTATCTCTGTAACCTCCTCCAGACCCTACACCTCTCCCTATCTCTGTAACCTCCTCCAGCCCCTACACTCCTCGTTATCTCTGTAACCTCCTCCAGCCCCTACACCCCTCCCTATCTCTGTACCCTCCTCCAGCCCCTACACACCTCCCTATCTCTGTAACCTCCTCCAGCCCCCACACCCCTCCCTATCTCTGTAACCTCCTCCAGCCCCTACACCCCTCCCTATCTCTGTAACCTCCTCCAGCCGCTACACCACTCCCTATCTCTGTAACCTCCTCCAGCCCCTACACCCCTCCCTCTCTCTGTAACCTCCTCCAGCCCCTACAACCCTCCCTATCTCTGTAACCTCCTCCAGCCCCTACACCCCTCCCTATCTCTGTAACCTCCTCCAGACCCTACACCCCTCCCTAGTCACCGCCTGCCACTCCGAAAAAGGTGAGAGGAACATAAAAGAGGACTGTGAAAGTTCTGTATTAATGTAAAAAGACAATGATTAGTGAAGACAAATATAGGTCCCTTACAGTCCAAAAAGGGGAGAATTTGTAATAGAGAACAAGGAAATGGCGGAGCAATTAAACAACTACTTTAGTTCTGTATTCACGGAGGAAGACACAAATAACTTCCCAGAAATACAAGGGAACCAAGGGCCTAGTGAGGAGGAGGAATTGAAGGAAATTAGTAATATTAAAACAGGAGGGCTGGAGAAATGAATGGGACTGAAAGCCGATAAGTCCCCAGGTCCCGATAATCTAATGTGTAGGGGCTGGAGGAGGTTACGGAGATAGGGAGGGGTGTCGGGGCTGGAGGAGGTTACAGAGATAGGGAGGGGTGTAGGGGCTGGAGGAGGTTACAGAGATAGGGAGGGGTGTAGGGGCTGGAGGAGTTACAGAGATAGGGAGGGGGTGAGGAGGGATTTGAAAACGAGGGTGAGAATGTGAAAATGGAGGTGTTGCCGGACCGGGAGGCAGTGTGGGTCAGCGAGCACAGGGGGTGATGGGGGAACGGGAGTTTGTACTGCAGCAATGTGAGTCAGGGAATAGATAAACACAAAGGCAAACTGCAGGAGTGAGTCAGGCGAGCGGAGGTTTCGAATGTTTCATTGACAGCCCCCGCTCAGAGACACACAGACAGGAGCCTGTCAGGGTTAGTACAGCCCCAGACCTGCATATTCCCACAGTGTCTCTCTGTGATCTCAATGCCTCCATGACACTCCCTCCCCTACAGCCTGACTGATACTGATATTAACACCTCAGTCACTCGCCTACCAGCTCACACTGAGGATCGGACAGATCAGTCACTCAAATTTCCAATTCTGTCTGGGGAAAGCCCTCCCTCCCTGCCTCTGACAAAGGCTGCAGATGTAAAAGGGGGTCATTAGATAAAGCTATAACACTCTGATATATCCCACACCCCTCACTGTAACACTCTGATATACCCCACACCCCTCACTGTAACACACTGATATATCCCACACCCCTCACTGTAACACTCTGATATATCCCACACCCCTCACTGTAACACCCTGATATACCCCACACCCCTCACTGTAACACTCTGATATACCCCACACCCCTCACTGTAACACTCTGATATACCCCACACCCCTCACTGTAACACACTGATATACCCCACACCCCTCACTGTAACACTCTGATATACCCCACACCCCTCACTGTAACACACTGATATACCCCACACCCCTCACTGTAACACTCTGATATACACCACACCCCTCACTGTAACACTCTGATATACCCCACACCCCTCACTGTAACACTCTGATATACCCCACACCCCTCACTGTAACACTCTGATATACCCCACACCCCTCACTGTAACACTCTGATATACCCCACACCCCTCACTGTAACACTCTGATATATCCCAC
Organism: Cetorhinus maximus; assembly: GCF_964194155.1. Taxonomy (NCBI): domain Eukaryota; kingdom Metazoa; phylum Chordata; class Chondrichthyes; order Lamniformes; family Cetorhinidae; genus Cetorhinus; species Cetorhinus maximus. The sequence goes on from NW_027597442.1 coordinate 31,330, forward strand.
ACCCCTCACTGTAACACTCTGATATACCCCACACCCCTCACTGTAACACTCTGATATATCCCACACCCCTCACTGTAACACTCTGATATACCCCACACCCCTCACAGTAACACTCTGATATACCCCACACCCCTCACTGTAACACACTGATTGGTTCTACTCCCTTGTTAATGGATGTTCCTCCTGTCCCTGTGTGACTGTCGTGTTCTGGGTAGCCTTAATCTTATTGATTTCTCTGTAGAAGTGGCCCTGGTCCTGGTTGTCTGACCAGCTATAGCCATCGCTCCGATCCTTGCCCTTTCCCCTGGCCTGAGCAGATGCCCTCTGAACTCAGTGAGCTGCCTCGATCGGTGCCTCTCGCCCGCTCTCTCTCTGCCTCACACACACAGATACAGACATACTCACACACAGATACAGACATACTCACAGGTACAGACATACTCACACAGAGATACAGACATACTCACGGGTACAGACTTACTCACACACAGATACAGACATACTCAAAGGTACAGACATACTCACACACAGATACAGACATACTCAAAGGTACAGACTTACACACAGATACAGACATACTCGCAGGTACAGACATACTCACACACAGGTACAGACATACTCTCACACAGATACAGACATACTCACACACAGCTGTACACTTGGATATAGACATATACAGACACTCACACACACGCTTTCACATGTACAAACACAGATCCACAGATACTCACACACACATACAGGCACACAGATATAGACATGCACACAACTGCACAGATATATATATATAGACATATACACACACTCACAGAGATGATTTCACAGATACAAACACAGACCCACAGATACACGCACATCGCATTGTGTAACGCTGTCTCTGTTTGAAACCTGTTTTAGCACAGGGAGAAGGGAATGCTGTGTGGTTGAGTCAGAGACGCATCCTGCTATTGTGTCAGGAAGTTCACTGTGGCTGACTGTTACTGGAATCCAGTGTGTATCACACATACCCAGCCAGTGAGGGGGATCAGAGCCTTGTCTGTGAGCTGTTGAAAGACACACAAGTCAGCTCGCTTTCACCCCTGATACGCAGCGTCATGGGTAGCGCACACTGGCTCCGAACACTCTCCCAGCTGACGCAGGCTAACTCATTCCTGAGTCACGCTCAGCCGAGCTCTGCTTCTCCCTCCAAAGAGGCTGCCAGACCTGCTGAGACGGTCCAACACGCTCTGTTTTTATTTCAGATTTCCAGCGTCTGCAGTATTTTGCATTCCACTCAGGTTAACCCCTCGCTGGCCCCGGCTCTCCGGCAGACACTGGCTCTCAGGTCAGTACGAGATGCTAGATTTACAAGGAAGCATTCTCCCGTGTGTAAACCCGGGCAGCAGGACATTCAACTCTGGTGGCATCACTACCAGGCCTAATCCTGTGTGAATCCAGAATAGGGAAAGATTCACTCACTGTGTAACTGTACAGAGTCACTGTTTATTCAGGGTAAGGGTCACTCACTGTGTAACTGTACAGAGTCACTGTTTATTCAGAGTGAGGATCACTCACTGTGTAACTGTACAGAGTCACTGTTTATTCAGGGTAAGGGTCACTCACTGTGTAACTGTACAGAGTCACTGTTTATTCAGGGTAAGGATCACTCACTGTGTAACTGTAGAGAGTCACTGTTTATTCAGGGTAAGGATCACTCACTGTGTAACTGTACAGAGTCACTGTTTATTCAGGGTAAGTGTCACTCACTGTGTAACTGTACAGAGTCACTGTTTATTCAGGGTAAGGGTCACTCACTGTGTAACTGTACAGAGTCACTGTTTATTCAGGGTGAGGATCACTCTCTGTGTAATTGTACAGAGTCACTGTTTATTCAGGGTAAGGATCACTCAATGTGTAACTGTACAGAGTCACTGTTTATTCAGGGTAAGGATCACTCAATGTGTAACTGTACAGAGTCACTGTTTATTCAGTGTAAGGGTCACTCACTCTGTAACTGTACAGAGTCACTGTTTATTCAGGGTAAGGATCACTCAATGTGTAACTGTACAGAGTCACTGTTTATTCAGTGTAAGGGTCACTCACTCTGTAACTGTACAGAGTCACTGTTTATTCAGGGTAAGGGTCACTCACTGTGTAACTGTACAGAGTCACTGTTTATTCAGGGTAAGGGTCACTCACTGTGTAACTGTACAGAGTCACTGTTTATTCAGGGTAAGGGTTACTCGGTGTAACTGTACAGAGTCACTGTTTATTCAGGGTAAGGATCACTCACTGTGTAACTGTGCAGAGTCACTGCTTATTCAGCAGGGTAAGGATCACTCACTGTGTAACTGTACAGAGTCACTGTTTATTCAGGGTGAGGATCACTCACTTTGTAACTGTACAGAGTCACTGTTTATTCAGAATAAGGATCACTCACTGTGTAACTGTACAGAGTCACTGTTTATTCAGGGTAAGGATCACTCACTGTGTAACTGTACAGAGTCACTGTTTATTCAGGGTAAGGATCACTCACTGTGTAACTGTACAGAGTCACTGCTTATTCAGCAGGGTAAGGATCACTCACTGTGTAACTGTACAGAGTCACTGTTTATTCAGGGTGAGGATCACTCACTTTGTAACTGTACAGAGTCACTGTTTATTCAGAATAAGGATCACTCACTGTGTAACTGTACAGAGTCACTGTTTATTCAGGGTAAGGATCACTCACTGTGTAACTGTACAGAGTCACTGTTTATTCAGGGTAAGGATCACTCACTGTGTAACTGTACAGAGTCACTGTTTATTCAGGGTAAGGGTCATTCACTGTGTAACTGTACAGAGTCAGTGTTTATTCAGGGTAAGGATCACTTTCTGTGTAACTGTACAGAGTCACTGTTTATTCAGGGTAAGGATCACTCTCTGTGTAACTGTACAGAGTCACTGTTTATTCAGAGTGAGGATCACTCACTGTGTAACTGTACAGAGTCACTGTTTATTCAGCAGGGTAAGGATCACTCACTGTGTAACTGTACAGAGTCACTGTTTATTCAGGGTAATGATCTCTCACTGTGTAACTGTACAGAGTCACTGTTTATTCAGGGTAAGGATCTCTCACTGTGTAACTGTACAGAGTCACTGTTTATTCAGGGTAAGGATCACTCACTGTGTAACTGTACAGAGTCACTGTTTATTCAGAGTGAGGATCACTCACTGTGTAACTGTACAGAGTCACTGTTTATTCAGAGTGAGGATCACTCACTGTGTAACTGTACAGAGTCAGTGTTTATTCAGGGTAAGGGTCACTCACTGTGTAACTGTACAGAGTCACTGTTTATTCAGGGTGAGGATCACTCACTGTGTAACTGTACAGAGTCACTGTTTATTCAGAGTGAGGATCTCTCACTGTGTAACTGTACAGAGTCACTGTTTATTCAGAGTGAGGATCACTCACTGTGTAACTGTACAGAGTCACTGTTTATTCAGAGTGAGGATCACTCACTGTGTAACTGTACAGAGTCACTGTTTATTCAGCGTGAGGATCACTCACTGTGTAACTGTACAGAGTGGCTGTTTATTCAGGGTAAGGATCACTCACTGTGTAACTGTACAGAGTTACTGTTTATTCAGGGTAAGGATCTCTCACTGTGTAACTGTACAGAGTCACTGTTTATTCCGGGTAACGGTCACTCACTGTGTAACTGAACATAGTCACTGTTTATTCCGGGTAAGGGACACGCGCTGTGTAACTGTACAGAGTCACTGTTTATTCAGGGTAAGGATCACTCACTGTGTAACTGTACAGAGTCACTGCTTATTCAGCAGGGTAAGGATCACTCACTGTGTAACTGTACAGAGTCACTGTTTATTCAGGGTAAGGATCACTCTCTGTGTAACTGTACAGAGACACTGTTTATTCAGGGTAAGGATCATTCACTGTGTAACTGTACAGAGTCACTGTACAGAGTCACTGTTTATTCAGGGTAAGGATCACTCACTGTGTAACTGTACAGAGTCACTGTTTATTCAGGGTAAGGATCACTGACTGTGTAACTGTACAGAGTCACTGTTTATTCAGGGTAAGGGTCACTCACTGTGTAACTGTACAGAGACACTGTTTATTCAGGGTAAGGATCATTCACTGTGTAACTGTACAGAGTCACTGTTTATTCAGGGTAAGGATCATTCACTGTGTAACTGTACAGAGTCACTGTACAGAGTCACTGTTTATTCAGGGTAAGGGTCACTCACTGTGTAACTGTACAGAGTACCTGTTTATTCAGGGTAAGGGTCACTCACTGTGTAACTGTACAGAGTCACTGTTTATTCAGGGTAAGGATCATTCACTGTGTAACTGTACAGAGTCACTGTTTATTCAGCAGGGTAAGGATCACTCACTGTGTCACTGTACAGAGTCACTGTTTATTCAGGGTAAGGATCACTCACTGTGTCACTGTACAGAGTCACTGTTTATTCAGGGTAAGGATCACTCACTGTGTAACTGTACAGAGTCAGTGTTTATTCAGGGTAAGGATCACTCACTGTGTAACTGTACAGAGTCAATGTTTATTCAGGGTAAGGGTCACTCACTGTGTAACTGTACAGAGTCACTGTTTATTCAGGGTGAGGACCACTCACTGTGTAACTGTACAGAGTCACTTTTTATTCAGGGTAAGGGTCACTCACTGTGTAACTGTACAGAGTCACTGTTTATTCAGGGTAAGGATCACTCACTGTGTAACTGTACAGAGTCACTTTTTATTCAGGGTAAGGGTCACTCACTGTGTAACTGTACAGAGTCACTGTTTATTCAGGGTAAGGATCACTCACTGTGTAACTGTACAGAGTCAATGTTTATTCAGGGTAAGGATCACTCACTGTGTAACTGCACAGAGTCACTGTTTATTCAGGGTAAGGGTCACTCACTGTGTAACTGTACAGAGTCACTGTTTATTCAGGGTAAGGATCACTCACTGTGTAACTGTACAGAGTCACTGTTTATTCAGGGTAAGGATCACTCACTGTGTAACTGTACAGAGTCACTGTTTATTCAGGGTAAGGATCACTCACTGTGTAACTGTACAGAGTCAATGTTTATTCAGGGTAAGGGTCACTCACTGTGTAACTGTACAGAGTCAGTGTTTATTCAGGGTAAGGATCACTCACTGTGTAACTGTACAGAGTCAATGTTTATTCAGGGTAAGGATCACTCACTGTGTAACTGTACAGAGTCACTGTTTATTCAGGGTAAGGATCACTCACTGTGTAACTGTACAGAGTCAATGTTTATTCAGGGTAAGGGTCACTCACTGTGTTACTGTACAGAGTCACTGTTTATTCAGGGTAAGGGTCACTCACTGTGTAACTGTACAGAGTCACTGTTTATTCAGGGTGAGGACCACTCACTGTGTAACTGTACAGAGTCACTGTTTATTCAGGGTAAGGATCACTCACTGTGTAACTGTACAGAGTCATTGTTTATTCAGGGTAAAGATCACTGACTGTGTAACTGTACAGAGTCACTGTTTATTCAGGGTAAGGATCACTCACTGTGTAACTGTACAGAGTCACTGTTTATTCAGGGTAAGGATCACTCACTGTCTAACTGTACAGAGTCACTGTTTATTCAGAGTGAGGATCACTCACTGTGTAACTGTACAGAGTCACTGTTTATTCAGCAGGGTAAGGATCACTCACTGTGTAACTGTACAGAGTCACTGTTTATTCAGGGTAAGGATCACTCACTGTGTAACTGTACAGAGTCACTGTTTATTCAGAGTGAGGATCACTCACTGTGTAACTGTACAGAGTCACTGTTTATTCAGCAGGGTAAGGATCACTCACTGTGTAACTGTACAGAGTCACTGTTTATTCAGGGTAATGATCTCTCACTGTGTAACTGTACAGAGTCACTGTTTATTCAGGGTAAGGATCTCTCACTGTGTAACTGTACAGAGTCACTGTTTATTCAGGGTAAGGATCACTCACTGTGTAACTGTACAGAGTCACTGTTTATTCAGAGTGAGGATCACTCACTGTGTAACTGTACAGAGTCACTGTTTATTCAGGGTAAGGATCACTGACTGTGTAACTGTACAGAGTCACTGTACAGAGTCAGTGTTTATTCAGGGTAAGGGTCACTCACTGTGTAACTGTACAGAGTCACTGTTTATTCAGGGTAAGGGTCACTCCCTGTGTAACTGTACAGAGTCACTGTTTATTCAGGGTGAGGGTCACTCACTGTGTAACTGTACAGAGTCACTGTTTATTCAGGGTAAGGGTCACTGACTGTGTAACTGTACAGAGTCACTGTTTATTCAGGGTAAGGATCACTCACTGTGTAACTGTACAGAGTCACTGTTTATTCAGGGTAAGGATCACTCACTGTGTCACTGTACAGAGTCACTGTTTATTCAGGGTAAGGATCACTCACTGTGTAACTGTACAGAGTCACTGTTTATTCAGGGTAAGGATCACTCACTGTGTCACTGTACAGAGTCACTGTTTATTCAGGGTAAGGATCACTCACTGTGTAACTGTACAGAGTCACTGTTTATTCAGGGTAAGGATCACTCACTGTGTAACTGTACAGAGTCACTGTTTATTCAGGGTAAGGATCACTGACTGTGTAACTGTGCAGAGTCACTGTTTAATCAGGGTAAGGATCACTCACTGTGTAACTGTACAGAGTCACTGTTTATTCAGGGTAAGGATCACTCACTGTGTAACTGTACAGAGTCACTGTTTATTCAGGGTAAGGATCACTCACTGTGTCACTGTACAGAGTCACTGTTTATTCAGGGTAAGGATCACTCACTGTGTAACTGTACAGAGTCACTGTTTATTCAGGGTAAGGATCACTCACTGTGTAACTGTACAGAGTCACTGTTTATTCAGGGTAAGGATCACTGACTGTGTAACTGTGCAGAGTCACTGTTTAATCAGGGTAAGGATCACTCACTGTGTAACTGTACAGAGTCACTGTTTATTCAGGGTAAGGGTCACTCACTGTGTAACTGTACAGAGTCACTGTTTATTCAGTGTAGGATCTCTCACTGTGTAACTGTACAGAGTCACTGTTTATTCAGGGTAAGGATCACTCACTGTGTAACTGTACAGAGTCACTGTTTATTCAGGGTAAGGATCACTCACTGTGTAACTGTACAGAGTCACTGTTTATTCAGGGTAAGGATCACTCACTGTGTAATTGTACAGAGTCACTGTTTATTCAGGGTAAGGATCACTCACTGTGTAACTGTACAGAGTCACTGTTTATTCAGGGTAAGGGTCACTCACTGTGTAACTGTACAGAGTCACTGTTTATTCAGGGTAAGGATCACTCACTGTGTAACTGTACAGAGTCACTGTTTATTCAGGGTAAGGGTCACTTACTGTATAATTGTACAGAGTCACTGTTTATTCAGGGTAAGAATCACTCACTGTGTAACTGTACAGAGTAACTGTTTATTCAGGGTAAGGATCACTCACTGTGTAACTGTACAGACTCACTGTTTATTCCGCAGGGTTAGGGTCACTCACTGTGTAACTGTACAGAGTCACTGTTTATTCAGGGTAAGGGTCATTCACTGTGTAACTGTACAGAGTCAGTGTTTATTCAGGGTAAGGGTCATTCACTGTGTAACTGTACAGAGTCAGTGTTTATTCAGGGTAAGGATCACTACTGTGTAACTGTACAGAGTCACTGTTTATTCAGCAGGGTAAGGGTCACTCACTGTGTAACTGTACAGAGTCACTGTTTATTCAGGGTAAGGATCACTCACTGTGTAACTGTACAGAGTCACTGTTTATTCAGGGTAAGGGTCACTCACTGTGTAACTGTACAGAGTCACTGTTTATTCAGGGTAAGGATCACTCACTGTGTAACTGTACAGAGTCACTGTTTATTCAGGGTAAGAATCACTCACTGTGTAACTGTACAGAGTCACTGTTTATTCAGGGTGAGGATCACTCACTGTGTAACTGTACAGAGTCACTGTTTATTCAGGGTAAGGGTCAGTCACTGTGTAACTGTACAGAGTCACTGTTTATTCAAGGTAAGGGTCACTCACTGTGTAACTGTACAGAGTCACTGTTTATTCCGCAGGGTTAGGGTCACTCACTGTGTAACTGTACAGAGTCACTGTTTATTCCGCAGGGTTAGGGTTAACAGAGCCCAATTCAGTTTGACTTTGGAATGCTGAACTTCAAAGAAACCAGCGGTGTCACGGTCCAAGTTCAACTCAACCTTGAGCACTATTCACAGCTGCCAAAAGCTCCATGTGAAATCTCGGAGCCGGGAACCTGGATCAAAGGGGCAGACTGTCTGGACAAGAGGGCCCTATGAACATACATGTCGACAAGGCATCCTGACACGCACCCCAACACTGACACACACACTGACACACACACATGCTCTCACATACACTAACACGCAATTACACACAAACACGCTGACACTTAGACACACACACACACACACACACACACACTCACACACCGTTACCTCTCTCTCTGGCTCTTTGATGGCGCCTGTATTGGTCTCTTTCCTGTGCACTATTCGGCCCCTCCCTCCCTCCTTCCATTCCTGTCTGTCTGCCTGTCTGTCTGTCTCCCTCAGGCTCCATTCCCTTCCATCCCGCACGCTCTTGCTGAGAGACATTCCCCTCTCCGCGATCGCTTCTGCTCCCGATTCACCCGGGACGTCTCTGCCCTGGCCTGAGGGCTTGCCTCTTCGCCAGCCCGCCCGAGCTATTCGGCACCGGGTGCGGCCTCCCTGCTCCTCTGGCAGGGCCCAGGGGCTGACAGGAAGGCCGCAGAGAGGCTGCCCCCTGCTAGAAATGGCAGCCCACCTCCCGACGAGTGAGTGGGGGGGGCCAGGAAATTGAGACTCTCCCCCCACCCCCCCAACACCCTCACTTTGCCCACTCCTGAGCGGTGCCCCCACCCACCCCCCACCCCACAAGAACGGGCAGACGTCGGGCAAGAGAAGGAGCGGATTGGGCACGGCGCGCAGCCTTCCAAGGTCGAATAGCTCCTCACTGCCGAGGCCGATGGGTGAAGAATGGTCACTCGCTTGAGGCAAACTCGGGATGACAGTGCCCATGGAACCACCAACTAATGACAGATTGGCACTGCCAATGTGCACCCCAACTGACATTCCCAAACCCTCTGGGCAGCCACTATTTCCATTTTTAAAGGGTCTTTAACGAGTTAAACATTCCCAATGCCGGGAGCTTCCGCAGCATTTGACCCTGAGTCACCTACTGGGGACAGGTGACCAAAAGCCCGGTCAAAGAGGTCAGTTTTAAGGAGCGTCTTAAAGGAGGAGAGAGAGAGAGAGGAGAGGCGGAGAGGTTTAGGGAGGGAATTCCAGAGCTCAGGGCCCCCCAGGCAGCTGAAGGCACGGCCGCCAATGGTGGAGCGATGGGAATCGGGGGATGGTCAAGAGGCCGGAATTGGAGGAGAGCAGAGATCTCGGAGGGTTGTAGGGGCTGGAGGAGGTTACAGAGATAGGGAGGGGTGTAGGGGCTGGAGGAGGTTACAGAGATAGGGAGGGGTGTAGGGGCTGGAGGAGGTTACAGAGATAGGGAGGGGTGTAGGGGCTGGAGGAGGTTACAGAGATAGGGAGGGGTGTAGGGGCTGGAGGAGGTTACAGAGATAGGGAGGGGTGTAGGGGCTGGAGGAGGTTACAGAGATAGGGAGGGGTGTCGGGGGGTCCTGCGGACGGGGTGGGTGAGGGTTGAGTTTGTGGCTTCACCCAGACTGGAGAAAGCGGCAGGGATTCAATCTCAGACCCCATCACATCCAGGAGGTGAACACAGAGGGGTGAGGTGGGGGGAGGAACGGTGGGGAGAGAGAGGGAGAAGGAGGGGGGGAGGGAGAGGGAGAGGGAGGGGGAGAGGGAGGGGGAGAGGGAGGGGGAGAGGGAGAGGGAGAGGGAGAGGGAGGGGGAGAGGGAGAGGGAGAGGGAGAGGGAGGGGGAGAGGGAGAGGGAGAGGGAGAGGGAGAGGGAGGGGGAGAGGGAGGGGGAGAGGGAGAGGGAGAGGGAGAGGGAGAGGGAGAGGGAGAGGGAGGGGGAGAGGGAGAGGGAGAGGGAGAGGGAGGGGGAGAGGGAGAGGGAGAGGGAGGGGGAGAGGGAGGGGGAGGGGGAGGGGGAGAGGGAGAGGGAGAGGGAGAGGGAGAGGGAGAGGGAGAGGGAGAGGGAGGGGGAGAGGGAGAGGGAGGGGGAGAGGGAGGGGGAGGGGGAGAGGGAGAGGGAGGGGGAGGAGAGGGAGAGGGAGAGGGAGAGGGAGGGGAGGGGGAGAGGGAGAGGGAGAGGGAGAGGGAGAGGGAGAGGGAGAGGGAGAGGGAGAGGGAGGGGGAGGGGAGGGGGAGGGGAAGGGGAGAGAGAGGGATAATGGCGAGTAGCAGGGAAGGACAGGGAGGGGGATTAAGTGGGCAGGGAGATGGGGAGGGGAGGGGATTGTGTGGGGGAGGGTGTTGTGGAGGGAGGTTAAATTGGGGAGGGGGGGTGGGAAGGGAAGGGGGATTAAGTGGGGGAGGGGATATGGGGAGGGGGAGGGGAGGGGAAAGGTGAAGGCAGTTGGGATGAGGAGGGGGAATGAGAGTAGGAGGATGAGGGGTATTTGGAGGGGGAGGGGGATATGGGGAGGGAGGGGATTAGGAGGGGGATTAGGAATGGAGTGAGGGGAGGATTAAGAGGGAAAGAGGAAGGGGAGGGGGATACCGGGTGCGGGGGGAGGGGGATCTGGGGGGGAGGGGGATACGGGCGCGGGGGGAGGGAGATCTGGGGGGGAGGGGGATCCCGGGCGCGGGGGGAGGGGAGAGCTGGGGGGGAGGGGGATACCGGGTGCGGGGGGAGGGGGATCTGGGGGGGAGGGGGATCCCGGGTGCGGGGGGAGGGGGATACCGGGTGCGGGGGGAGGGGGATCTGGGGGGGAGGGGGATACCGGGTGCGGGGGGAGGGGGATCTGGCGGGGAGGGGGATACCGGGTGCGGGGGGGAGGGGGATCTGGGGGGGAGGGGGATACCGGGTGCGGGGGGAGGGGGATCCCGGGCGCGGGGGGAGGGGGATCTGGGGGGAGGGGGATACCGGGTGCGGGGGGAGGGGGATCTGGGGGCAGGGGGATCTGGGGGGGAGGGGGATACCGGGTGCGGGGGGGAGGGGGATCTGGGGGCAGGGGGATCTGGGG
>NW_027597442.1:47500-80759 GCF_964194155.1 Cetorhinus maximus
AGTGCGGCCCTCCCTCAGTACTGACCCTCCGACAGTGCGGCACTCCCTCAGTACTGACCCTCCGACAGTGTGGCGCTCCCTCAGTACTGACCCTCCGACAGTGCGGCCCTCCCTCAGTACTGACCCTCCGACAGTGCGGCGCTCCCTCAGTACTGACCCTCCGACAGTGCGGCGCTCCCTCAGTACTGACCCTCCGACAGTGCGGCGCTCCCTCAGCACTGACCCTCCAACAGCGCGGCACTCCCTCACAAGCACTAGAGTTGACGGTCTGGATCATGGGTTTGACTCTCTGTGGTGAGGAATTGAACGCACACCGAGATACAGCAGAACAGTTCCCGCCATGTCGCACCTCTCTCCAGTAGATCCCAGTAGAACTAATCCCCAGTCCCTGCTTTCTCCAGCAGTGTCCCAGTAGAACAATCTCCCAGTCCCAGCTCTCTCCAGCAGATCCCAGTAGAACAATCCCCCCAGCCCCTGCTCTCTCCAGCAGATCCCAGTAGAACAATCCCCCAGTCCCAGCTCTCTCCAGCAGTGTCCCAGTAGAACAATCCCCCCAGTCCCAGCTCTCTCCAGCAGTGTCCCAGTAGAACAATCCCCCCAGTCCCTGCTTTCTCCAGCAGTGTCCCAGTAGAACAATCTCCCAGTCCCAGCTCTCTCCAGCAGATCCCAGTAGAACAATCCCCCCAGCCCCTGCTCTCTCCAGCAGATCCCAGTAGAACAATCCCCCAGTCCCAGCTCTCTCCAGCAGTGTCCCAGTAGAACAATCCCCCCAGTCCATGCTCTCTCCAGCAGATCCCAGTAGAACTATTCCCTCAGTCCCAGCTCTCTCCAGCAGTGCCCTAGTAGAACAATCCCCCCAGTCCATGCTCTCTCCAGCAGTGTCCCAGTAGAACAATCCCCCAGCCCCAGCTCCCTCCAGCAGTGTCCCAGTAGAACAATCCCCCAGCCCCAGCTCCCTCCAGCAGTGTCCCAGTAGGACAATCCCCGCAGCCCCAGCTCTCTCCATCAGTGTCCCAGTAGGACAATCCCCTCAGCCCCAGCTCCCTCCAGCAGGGCCCCGGTAGAACAATCCCCCAGTCCCAGCTCCCTCCAGCAGTGTCTCAGTAGAACAATCCCCCCAGCCCCAGCTCTCTCCAGCAGTGTCCCAGTAGAACAATCCCCCCAGCCCCAGCTCCCTCCAGCAGTGTCCCAGTAGAACAATCCCCCCAGCCCCAGCTCCCTCCAGCAGTGTCCCAGTAGAACAATCCCCCAGCCCCAGCTCTCTCCATCAGTGTCCCAGTAGGACAATCCCCTCAGCCCCAGCTCTCTCCATCAGTGTCCCAGTAGGACAATCCCCTCAGCCCCAGCTCCCTCCAGCAGTGTCCCAGTAGAACAATCCCCCCAGTCCCAGCTCCCTCCAGCAGTGTCCCAGTAGAACAATCCCCCCAGTCCCAGCTCTCTCCATCAGTGTCCCAGTAGGACAATCCCCGCAGCCCCAGCTCTCTCCATCAGTGTCCCAGTAGGAACACCTCCCCACTGGCTCTGAGGCCTCCAGCCAAGGCCCCGTCTCCAACCCATCAGTTTGACCGGCAGGCTCTTGGCCTGATAGTCTTCCTGAAGCCTGCCCTGGGATTTTCCTTTAGGCTGGCGGGGTGGGGGAGGTTAGCAGTCCCACGGAAATAGCGTGGGTGTGTGGGGTCCAGTGTTCCTCCCTGCTCTCTGAGGGACCTGCAGTCCGCACAGGGGCCAGGGTGAGGATGGAGACCCCGAGTGTGTCAGCACAAACACTTGGGGCGGACACGTCCTGTCTTGGGCTGGTATCTGTCCCGTCACCCTGCTCCCTAACCCCCTCCCCGAGAGGTCAGGCCCTTTCTTAAACAGAGAATTCCCCATGTCTGGCAGGGAGCGATATCTAGAGAACTCCGTGCAGACAACTTCCTGCCTCAAACTGCTGGCCAAAACCAACAGGCTGTGTGCGCGCCCAGAATACACAGGCCTCAAATTCAGGGGCTCCCTTCAGGGCCTGGGGACAGGGGGTATAGGGGGGCGGGGGGAAACAGGGTGGCGAGGCTGGGCGGAGAGGGAAGAGAGGAGTGGGGAGAGATAGGGGGGGGGAAGAGAGAGAGGTGGAGGTGAGAGAGGGGGTGGCAAGAGGGGGTGGATTGGGAGGAGGGAGGAGGAGACGAGGCTTGACAGAGAAAGAGAAAGGTGGGGAAGGGCCATTGCAGGAAAAGGGGTAGGAGAATGGAGATGGGGCCCTGCTGGAGGGAGCTGGGGCTGGGGGATTGTTCTACTGGGACACTGCTGGAGAGAGCTGGGACTGGGGGAGGGGAATGGTGGAGAGAGGGGGAGGGGAATGGAGGAGAGAAGGGGAGGGGAATTGGGGAGAGACTGTCTCCCTCATTCCAGTCTGCTAGCTGGGCTCTGACACTGGGAGATAAAGTCTGGCACTGGGAGATAGAGTCTGGCACTGGGAGATAGAGTCTGACACTGGGAGATAGAGCCTGGCACTGGGAGATAGAGTCTGGCACTGGGAGATAGAGTCTGGCACTGGGAGATAGAGTCTGGCACTGGGAGATAGAGTCTGGCACTGGGAGATAGAGTCTGGCACTGGGAGATAGAGTCTGGCACTGGGAGATAGAGCCTGGCACTGGGAGATAAAGTCTGGCACTGGGAGATAGAGCCTGGCACTGGGAGATAAAGTCTGGCACTGGGAGATAGAGTCTGGCACTGGGAGATAGAGTCTGACATTGGGAGATAGAGTCTGACACTGGGAGATAGAGTCTGGCACTGGGAGATAGAGTCTGGCACTGGGAGTTAGAGTCTGGCACTGGGAGATAGAGTCTGACACTGGGAGATAGAGTCTGGCACTGGGAGATAGAGTCTGGCACTGGGAGATAGAGTCTGGCACTGGGAGATAGAGTCTGGCACTGGGAGATAGAGTCTGGCACTGGGAGTTAGAGTCTGGCACTGGGAGATAGAGTCTGACACTGGGAGATAGAGTCTGGCACTGGGAGATAGAGTCTGACACTGGTAGATAGAGTCTGACATTGGGAGATAGAGTCTGACACTGGGAGATAGAGTCTGGCACTGGGAGATAGAGTCTGGCACTGGGAGATAGAGTCTGGCACTGGGAGATAGAGTCTGGCACTGGGAGATAGAGTCTGGCACTGGGAGATAGAGTCTGGCACTGGGAGATAGAGTCTGACATTGGGAGATAGAGTCTGGCACTGGGAGATAGAGTCTGGCACTGGGAGATAGAGTCTGGCACTGGGAGATAGAGTCTGACATTGGGAGATAGAGTCTGACACTGGGAGATAGAGTCTGGCACTGGGAGCTGGACTCTAACACTGGAAGATAGAGTCTGGCACTGGAAGATAGAGTCTGGCACTGGGAGATAGAGTCTGGCACTGGGAGATAGAGTCTGGCACTGGGAGATAGAGTCTGACACCGGGAGTTAGAGTCTGGCACTGGGAGATAGAGTCTGACACTGGGAGATAGAGTCTGGCACTGGGAGATAGAGTCTGACACTGGGAGATAGAGTCTGGCACTGGGAGATAGAGTCTGGCACTGGGAGATAGAGTCTGACACTGGGAGCTGGACTCTAACACTGGGCGATAGAGTCTGACACTGGGAGATAGAGTCTGACACTGGGAGATAGAGTCTGGCACTGGGAGATAGAGTCTGGCACTGGGAGATAGAGTCTGGCACTGGGAGCTGGACTCTAACACTGGGCGATAGAGTCTGACACTGGGAGCTGGACTCTAACACTGGGCGATAGAGTCTGACACTGGGAGCTGGACTCTAACACTGGGAGATAGAGTCTGGCACTGGGAGATAGAGTCTAACACTGGGAGATAGAGTCTAACACTGGGAGATAGAGTCTGCACTGGGAGATAGAGTCTGGCACTGGGAGATAGAGTCTGGCACTGGGAGATAGAGTCTGACACTGGGAGATAGAGTCTGGCACTGGAAGATAGAGTCTGGCACTGGGAGTTAGAGTCTGTCACTGGGAGATAGAGTCTGACACTGGGAGATAGAGTCTGACACTGGGAGCTGGACTCTAACACTGGGCGATAGAGTCTGACACTGGGAGATAGAGTCTGACACTGGGAGATAGAGTCTGACACTGGGAGATAGAGTCTGGCACTGGGAGCTGGACTCTAACACTGGGCGATAGAGTCTGACACTGGGAGCTGGACTCTAACACTGGGCGATAGAGTCTGACACTGGGAGCTGGATTCTAACACTGGGAGATAGAGTCTGGCACTGGGAGATAGAGTCTGGCACTGGGAGTTAGAGTCTGGCACTGGGAGTTAGAGTCTAACACTGGGGGATAGAGTCTGGCACTGGGAGATAGAGTCTGGCATTGGGAGCTGGACTCTAACACTGGGAGATAGAGTCTGGCACTGGGAGCTGGACTCTAACACTGGGAGATAGAGTCTGGCACTGGGAGCTGGACTCTAACACTGGGAGATAGAGTCTGGCACTGGGAGCTGGACTCTAACACTGGGCAATAGAGTCTGACACTGGGAGCTGGACTCTAACACTGGGAGATAGAGTCTGGCACTGGGAGATAGAGTCTGGCACTGGGAGATAGAGTCTGGCACTGGGAGATAGAGTCTGGCACTGGGAGATAGAGTCTGGCACTGGGAGATAGAGTCTGACACTGGGAGATAGAGTCTGGCACTGGGAGATAGAGACTGGCATTGGGAGATAGAGTCTGGCACTGGGAGATAGAGTCTGGCACTGGGAGATAGAGTCTAACACTGGGAGATAGAGTCTGCACTGGGAGATAGAGTCTGGCACTGGGAGATAGAGACTGGCACTGAGAGATAGAGTCTGACACTGGGAGATAGAGTCTGGCACTGGGAGATAGAGTCTGGCACTGGGAGATAGAGTCTGACACTGGGAGGTTGAGACTGGCACTGGGAGCTGGACTCTAACACTGGGAGATAGAGTCTGACACTGGGAGCTGGACTCTAACACTGGGAGATAGAGTCTGACACTGGGAGGTTGAGACTGGCACTGGGAGCTGGACTCTAACACTGGGAGATAGAGTCTGACACTGGGAGCTGGACTCTAACACTGGGAGATAGAGTCTGGCACTGGGAGCTGGACTCTAACACTGGGCAATAGAGTCTGACACTGGGAGCTGGACTCTAACACTGGGAGATAGAGTCTAACACTGGTAGCTGTCTCAGTGTTGCCTGTAACCATTGATGACTCTCGAGGCCTCAGGTTAGACTGGGCGATGCTGTCACCTAAAGGTGCGGTCCACAGTGTGAATCTGCGGCGAGGATGTTGAATCCAAACACACCCATCCCTGTAGCAGTTGACAGCCCTGCCCAGACTGGTACAGAGAGCATCACACAGGTAAACCTCTTGTGCCGCCGCTCGATAGCAACTTTACTCTGCGCCAAACCACAGCTGCAACTCACGGGGCCGCACTCTCACCGCTAAGTCCGAATGTCACAGCTTTGAGACCACCCCACCCGAGACATTTGCGCTCCATAATTCAGGCAGACACTCCCCGCACTAGTACTGAGGGAGCGCCGCACTGTCGGAGGGTCAGTACAGAGGGAGAGCCGCACTGTCGGAGGGTCAGTACTGAGGGAGCGCCGCACTGTCGGAGGGTCAGTACTGAGGGAGCGCCGCACTGTCGGAGGGTCAGTACTGAGGGAGCGCCGCACTGTCGGAGGGTCAGTACTGAGGGAGCGCCGCACTGTCGGAGGGTCAGTACTGAGGGAGCGCCGCACTGTCGGAGGGTCAGTACTGAGGGAGCGCCGCACTGTCGGAGGGTCAGTACTGAGGGAGCGCCGCACTGTCGGAGGGTCAGTACTGAGGGAGCGCCGCACTGTCGGAGGGTCAATACTGAGGGAGTGCCGCACTGTCAGAGGATCAGTATTTCAGGATGAAACGTGAAACCGAGACCCTGTCTGGCTTCTCGGGTGGATGGAAAAGATCCCACGGCCGCTATTGGCTGAAAAGCAGCGGGTAGGGTTGGGGGAGGTGTGGAATTCTCCCGGTTTTCCTGGGGCTGGAGACACATGCCTCAACCCATGTCGGACACATGTACAGAAAGAGGCCGCCACCAATGGGCAACAATGTGAACAACAGCAATCCACGGGTTGACAAACTCCACTCGAATGCATCCTCTCTGTGAACCCCTCCAGCCCTGACGTAAGTCCCCAGACAGCACAGAGCGGGTGGAGGCTAAATCCAGACAGGAACTGAGTTTAATACTGAGAAAGGCAGCTGAGCTCGGGGGTTTCCATACAGTCACAACCGAAAGGAAGAGGCAGCATATCTGCTCGGTCACAAAAAGCAGCGGTAAAACTGTACAGTGCATCACTGTAACGCAGTGATATAACCCGCACCACTCACTGTAACACAGTGATATAACCCGCACCCCTCACTGTAACATTCTGATATACCCCACACCCCTCACTGTAACAATCTGATATATCACACACCCCTCACTGTAACACTCAGACATACACCACACCCCTCACTGTAACACTCTGATATACCCCACACCCCTCCCTGTAACACTCTGATAAACCCCACACCACTAACTGTAACACTCTGATATACCCCACACCCCTAACTGTAACACTCTGATATACCCCACACCACTAACTGTAACACTCTGATATACCCCACACCCCTAACTGTAACACTCTAATATACCCCAGACCCCTCACTGTAACACTCTGATATACCCCCACCCCTCACTGAAACACTCTGATATATCCCACACCACTCACTGTAACACTCTGATATATCCCAAACCCCTCACTGAAACACTCAGATATACCCCACACCCCTCACTGTAACACTCTGATATAACCCACACCCCTCACTGTAACACTCTGATATATCCCACACCCCTCACTGTAACACTCTGATATACCCCACACCCTTCACTGTAACACTCTGATATACCCCACAGACCTCACTGTAACACTCTAATATACCACACACCCCTCACTGTAACACTCTGATATGTCCCACACCACTAACTGTAACACTCTGATATACCCCACACCCCTCACTGTAACACTCTGATATATCCCACACCCCTCACTGTAAAACTCTGATATATCCCACACCCCTCACTGTAACACTCTGATATACCCCACACCCCTCACTGTAACAGACTGATATATCCCACATCCCTCACTGTAACACTCTGATATACCCCACACCCCTCACTGTAACAGACTGATATATCCCACACCCCTCACTGTAAAACTCTGATATATCCCACACCCCTCACTGTAACACTCTGATATACCCCACACCCCTCACTGTAACAGACTGATATATCCCACATCCCTCACTGTAACACTCAGATATAACCCACACCCCTCACTGTAACACTCTGATATACCCCATACACCTCACTGTAACACTCTGATATATCCCACACCCCTCACTGTAACACTCTGATATACCCCACACCCCTCACTGTAACACCCTGATATACCCCATAAACCTCACTGTAAAACTCTGATATACCCCACACCCCTCACTGTAACACTCTGATATACCCCACACCCCTCACTGTAACACTCTGATATACCCCACACCCCTCACTGTAACACTCTGATATACCCCACACCTCTCACTGTAACATTCTGATACATTCCACACCCCTCACTGTAACACTCTGATATATCCCACACAGTTCACTGTAACGCTCTGATATATCCCACACCCCTCACTGTAACACTCTGATATCTCCCACACCCTCACTGTAACACTCTGATATACCCCACACCCCTCACTGCAACACTCTGATATACCCCACAACCCTCACTGTAACACTCTGATATACCACAAACCCCACACTGTACCACTCTGATATATCCCACACCCCTCACTGTAACACTCTGATATATCCCAAACCCCTCACTGTAACACTCTGATATACCCCACACCCCTCACTGTAACGCTCAGATATATCCCATACCCCTCACTGTAACACTCTGATATACCCCACACCCCTGACTGTAACACTCTGATATATCCCACACCCCTCACTGTAACACTCTGATATATCCCACACCCCTCACTGTAACACTCTGATATACCCCACACCCCTCACTGTAACACTCTGATATACCCCACACCCCTCACTGTAACACCCTGATATACCCCACACCCCTCACTGTAACACTGATATACCCAACACCCCTCACTGTAACACTCTGATAAATCCCACACCACTCACTGCAACACACTGATATATCCCACACCCCTCATTGTAACACGCTGATATAGCCCACACCCTTCACTGTAACACTGATATACCCCGCACCGCTCACTGTAACACTCTGATATATCCCACACCCCTCACTGTAACACTCTGATATACCCCACATCCTCATTGTAATACTCTGATATACCCCACACCCCTCACTGTAACACTCTGATATACCCCACACCCCTCACTGTAACACTCAGATATACCCCACAGCCCTCACTGTAACACTCAGATATACCCCACAGCCCTCACTGTAACACTCTGATATATCTCACACCCCTCACTGTAACACACTGATATACCCCACACCCCTCACTGTAACACTCTGATATACACCACACCCCTCACTGTAAAACTCTGATATAACCCACACCCCTCACTGTAACACTCTGATATATCCCACATCCCTCACTGTAACACTCTGATATATCCCACACCCCTCACTGTAACACTCTGATATATCCCACACCCCTCACTGTAACACTATGATATATCCCACACCCCTCACTGTAACACTCTGATATACCGCACACCCCTCACTGTAACACTATGATATATCCCACACCCCTCACTGTAACACTCTGATATATCCCACACCCCTCACTGTAACACTCTGATATACCACACCCCTCACTGGAACACTCAGATATATCGCACACCCCTCACTGTAACATTCTGACATACCCCACACCCCTCACTGTAACATTCTGACATATCCCACACCCCTCACTGTAACATTTTGATATACCACACACCACTCACTGTAACACTCTGATATACCCCACACCCCTCACTGTAACACTCTGATATATCCCACACCACTCACTGTAACACTCTGATATATCCCACAGCCCACACTGTAACACTCTGATATATCCCACACACCTCACTGTAACACTCAGATATATCCCACACACCTCACTGTAACACTCTGATATATCCCACACCCCTCACTGTAACACTCTGATATATCCCACATCCCTCAATGTAACACTCTGATATATCCCACACCCCTCACTGTAACACTCTGATATACCACACATCCCTGACTGTAACACTCCGATATACCCCACACCCCTCACTGTAACACTCTGATATACCCCACATCCCTCACTGTAACACTCTGATATACCGCACACCCCTCACTGTAACACTCTGATATATCCCACACCACTAACTGGAACACTCTGATATACACCACACCCCTCACTGTAACACTCTGATATATCCCACACACCTCACTGTCACATTCTGATATACCCCACAACCGTCACTGTAACACTCTGATATACCCCACAACCCTCACTGTAACACTCTGATATACCCAACACCCCTCACTGTAACACTCTGATATACCCCACACCCCTCACTGTAATACTCTGATATACCCCACACCCCTCACTGTAACACTCTGATATACCCCACACCCCTCACTCTAACACTCTGATATACCCCACACCCCTCACTGTAACAATCAGATATAACCCACACCCCTCACTGTAACACTCTGATATATCCCACACCCCTCACTGTAACACTCTGATATACCCCACACCCCTCACTGTAACACTCTGATATACCCGACACCCCTCACTGTAACACTCTGATATATCCCACACCCCTCACTGTAACACTCTGATATATCCCACACCCTTCACTGTAACACTCTGATATACCCCACAGCCCTCACTGTAACACTCTGATATGTCCCACACCACTAAATGTAACACTCTGATATAACCCACACACCTCATTGTAACACTCTAATATACCCCAGACCCCTCACTGTAACAGTCTGATATACCCCCACCCCTCACTGAAACACTCTGATATATCCCACACCCCTCACTGTAACACTCTGATATATCCCAAACCCCTCACTGTAACACTCTGATATACCCCACACCCCTCACTGCAAGACTCTGATATATCCCACACCCCTCACTGTAACACTCTGATATATCCCACACCCCTCACTGTAACACTCTGATATACCCCACACCCTTCACTGTAACACTCTGATATACCCCACAGCCCTCACTGTAACAATCTAATATACCACACACCCCTCACTGTAACACTCTGATGTGTCCCACACCACTAAATGTAACACTCTGATATACCCCACACCCCTCACTGTAACACTCTGATATATCCCACACCCCTCACTGTTAAACTCTGATATATCACACACCCCTCACTGTAACACTCTGATATACCCCACACCCCTCACTGTTAAACTCTGATATATCACACACCCCTCACTGTAACACTCTGATATACCCCACACCCCTCACTGTAACACTCTGATATACCCCACACCCCTCACTGTAACACACTGATATATCCCACACCCCTCACTGTAACACTCTGATATATCCAACACCCTAAACTGTTACACTCTGATATACCCCACACCACTCACTGTAACACTCTGATATATCCCACACCCCACACTGTAAAACTCTGATATATCCCACACCCCTCACTGTAACACTCTGATATATCCCACACCCCTCAATGTAACACTCTGATAAACCCCACACCCCTCACTGTAACACTCTGATATATACAACACCCTAAACTGTAACACTCTGATATACCCCACACCCCTCACTGTAACACTCTGATATACCCCATAACCCTCACTGGAACACTCTGATATATCCCACACCCGTCACTGTAACACTCTGATATACCCCACACCCCTCACTGTAACACTCTGATATGTCCAACACCCCTCACTGTAACACCCTGATATACCCCACACCACTCACTGTAACACTCTGATATACCCCACACCCCTCACTGTAACACTCTGATATATCCCACACAGTTCACTGTAACGCTCTGATATATCCCACACCCCGCACTGTAAGACTCTGAGATCTCCCACACCCTCACTGTAACACTCTGATATACCCCACACCCCTCACTGCAACACTCTGAAATACCCCACAACCCTCACTGTAACACTCTGACATACCCCAAACCCCTCACTGTAACACTCTGATATATCCCACACCCCTCACTGTAACACTCTGATATATCCCACACACCTCACTGTAACACTCTGATATACCCCACACCCCTCACTGTAACACTCTGATATACCCCACACCCCTCACTGTAACACTCTGTTATACCCCACACCCCTGACTGTAACACTCTGATATGTCCCACACCCCTCACTGTAACACTCTGATATATCCCACACCCCTCACTGTAACACTCTGATATACCCCACACCCCTCACTGTAACACTCTGTTATACCCCACACCCCTGACTGTAACACTCTGATATGTCCCACACCCCTCACTGTAACACTCTGATATACCCCACACCCCTCACTGTAACACTCTGATATATCCCACACCCCTCACTGTAACACTCTGATATAACGCAAACCTCTCACTGTAACACTCTCATATACCCCACACCCGTCACTGTAACACTCTGATATACCCCACACCCCTCACTGTAACACTCTGATATACCCCACACCCCTCACTGTAGTACTCTGATATACCCCACACCCCTCACTGTAACACTCTGATATACCCCACACCCCTCACTGTAATAGTCTGATATACCCCACACCCCTCACTGTAACACTCTGATATACCCCACACCCGTCACTGTAACACTCTGATATACCCCACAAACCTCACTGTAACACTCTCATATACGCTACACCCCTGACTGTAACACTCTGATATACTCCACACCCCTCACTGTAACACTCTGATATACCCCACACCCCTCACTGTAACACTCTGATATACTCCACACACCTCACTGTAACACTCTTATATACCCCACACCCCTCACTGTAACACTCTGATATACCCCACACCCCTCACAGGAACACCCTGATATACCCCACACCCCTCACTGTAACACTCTGATATACCCCACACTCCTCACTGTAATAGTCTGTTACACCACACCACTCACTGTAACACTCTGATATATCCCACACCCCTCACTGTTACACTCTGATATATCCCACACCCCTCACTGTAACACTCTGATATACCCCACACCCCTCACTGTAACACTCTGATATATCTCACACCCCTCACTGTAACACTCTGATATACCCCACACCCCTGACAGAAAGACTCTGATATATCCCACACCCCTCACTGTAACACTCTGATATATCCCACACCCCTCACTGTAACACTCTGATATACCCCTCACCCCTCACTGTAACACTCTGATATATCCCACACCCCTCACTGTAAAACTCTGATATAACGCAAACCTCTCACTGTAACACTCTCATATACTCCACACCCCTCACTGTAACACTCTGATATACCCCACACCCTTCACTGTAACACTCTGATATACCCCACACCCCTCACTGTAACACTCTGATATACCCCACACCCCTCACTGTAACACTCTGATATACCCCACACCCCTCACTGTAATAGTCTGATATACCCCACACCCCTCACTGTAACACTCTGATATACCCCACACCCGTCACTGTAACATTCTGATATATCCCACACCCCTCACTGTAACACTCTGATATACCCCACATCCCTCACTGTAACACTCTGATATATCCCACACCCCTCACTGTAACACTCTGATATACCGCAAACCTCTCACTGTAACATTCTCATATACGCTACACCCCTGACTGTAACACTCTGATATACCCCACACCCCTCACTGTAACACTCTGATATACCCCACACTCCTCAATGTAATACTCTGATACCCCACACCCCTCACTGTAACACTCTGATATACCCCACACCCCTCACTGTAACCCTCTGATATACCCCACACGCCTCACTGTAACATTCGAATATACCCCACACCCTCACTGTAACACTCTGATATATCCCACACCCCTCACTGTAACACTCTGATATAACGCAAACCTCTCACTGTAACACTCTGATATACCCCACACCCCTCACTGTAACACTCTGATATACCGCACACCCCTCACTGTAACACTCTGATATACCCCACACCCCTCACTGTAATAGTCTGATATACCCCACACTGTAACACTCTGATATATCCCACACCCCTCACTGTAACACTCTGATATATCCCACACCCCTCACTGTAACACTCTGATATACCCCACACCATTCACTGTTACACTCTGATATACACCACACCCCTCACTGTAACACTCTGATATACCCCACACCCCTCACTGTAACACTCTGATATATCCCACACCTCTCACTATAACACTCTGATATACCCCACACCATTCACTGTAACACTCTGATATACCCCACACCGCTCACTGTAACGCTCTGATACACCCAACACCCCTCACTATAACACACCACACCCCTCGGTGTAACACTCTGATATACCGCACACCCCTCACTGTAACACTCTGATATACCCCACACCCATCACTGTAACACTCTGATATACCCCACACCCCTCACTGTAACACTCTGATAAATATCACACCCCTCAATGCAAGTCTATGATATATATCACACCTCTTACTGTAAAATTCTTATATATACCACACCCCTTACTGCAACACTCTTATATACACCACACCCCTCACTGTAACACTCTGATATATACCCACACCCGTCACTGTAACACTCTGATATATCCCACACCCCTCACAGTAACACTCTGATATACCCCACACCCCTCAATGTAACATTCTGATATACCCCACACCCCTCACTGAAACACCCTGATATACCCCACACCCCTCACTGTAACACTCTGATATACCACACACCCCTCACTCTATCACTCTGATATAACCCACACCACTCATCGTAACACTCTGACATACGCCACATCCCTCACAGTAGCACTCTGATATAACCCACACCCCTCACTGTAACACTCTGATATATCCCACATCCGCACTGTAACACTCTGATATACCCCACACCCCTCACTGTAGCACACTGATATAACCCACACCACCTCACTGTAACACTCTGATATACCCCACACCCCTCACTGTAACACTCTGATATACCCCACACCCCTCACTGTAACACTCTGATATACCCCACACCCCTCACTGTAACACTCTGATATAACCTACACCCATCACTGTCACACTCTGATATACCCCACACCCCTCACTGTAACACTCTGATATACCCCACACCCCTCACTGTAACACTCTGATATACCCCACACCCCTCATTGTAACACTCTGATATATCCCACACCCCTCACTGTAACACTCTGATATACCCCACACCCCACACTGTAACACTCTGATATATCCCACACCCCCCACTGTAACACTCTGATATACCCCACACCCCTCACTGTTACACTCTTATATACCCCAAACCGCTCACTGTAACAGTCTGATATATCCCACACCCCTCACTGTAAAACTGTGATATACCCCACACCCCTCACTGTAACACTCTGATATATCCCACACCCCTCACTGTGACACTCTGATATATCCCACACCCCTCACTGTAACACTCTGATATATCCCACACCCCTCACTGTAACACTCTGATATATCCCACACCCCTCACTGTAACACTGTGATATACCCCACACCCCTCACTGTAACACTCGGATATATCCCACACCGCTCACTGTATCACTCTGATATACCCCACTCCCGTCACTGTAACACTCTGATATACCCCACACCCGTCACTGTAACACTCTTATATATCACACACCCCTCAGTATAACACTCTGTTATATGTCACACCCCTCAATGCATGTCTATGATATATATCACACCCCTCTCAGTAAAACTCTGATATACACCACACCCCTTACTGTAACATTCTTATATACACCACACCCCTTACTGTAACACTGTTATATACACAATAACCCTTGCTGTAACGCTCAGATATACCCCACAACCCTCACTGTTACACTCGGACATATCGCACACACTCATTGTAACACTCTGATATACCCCACAACCCTCACTGTTACACTCTGATATATCCCACACCCCTCACTGTAACACCCTGATATATCCCACACCCCTCACTGTAACAATCTGATATATCCCACACCCCTCACTGTAACACTCTGATATACCCCACACCCCTCACTGTAACACTCTGATATACCCCACACCCGTCACTGTAAGACTCTGATATACGGCACACACCTCACTGTAACACTCTGATATACTCCACACACCTCACTGTAACACTCTGATATACCCCATACCCCTCACTGTAACACTCTGATATACCCCGCACCCCTCACTGTAACACTCTGATATACACCACACCCCTCACTGTAACACTCTAATATACCCCACACCCCTCACTGTCACACTCTGATATACCCCACACCCCTCACTGTAACACTCTGATATAACCCACACCCCTCACTGTAACACTCAGATATACCCCACAACCCTCAATGTAACACTCGGATATACCCCACACCCCTCACTGTAACACTCTGATACCCCACACCCCTCACTGTAGCACACTGATATACCCCACACCCCTCACTGTAACACTCTGATATACCCCACACCCCTCACAGTAACACTCTGATATACCCCACACCCCTCACTGTAACACCTTGATATATCCCACACCCCTCACTGTCACACTCTGATATATCCCACACCCCTCACTGTCACACTCTGATATACCCCACACCCCTCACCGTAACACTCTGATATACCCCACACCACCTCACTGTAACACTCTGATATACCCCACACCCCTCACTGTAACACTCTGATATACCCCACACCCTTCACTGTAGCACTCTGATATACCCCACACCACCTCAATGTAACACTCTGATATACCCCACTCCCCTCACTGTAACACTCTGATATACCCCACACCCCTCACTGTAACACTCTGATATACCCCACACCCCTCACTGTAACACTCTGATATAACCTACACCCATCACTGTAACACTCTGATATAACCTACACCCATCACTGTAACACTCTGATATAACCTACACCCATCACTGTAACACTCTGATATACCCCACACCCCTCACTGTAACACTCTGATATACCCCACACCCCTCACTGTAACACTCTGATATACCCCACACCCCTCACTGTAACACTCTGATATACCACACACCCCTCACTGTAACACTCTGATATACCCCACACCCCTCACTGTAACAATCTGATATACCCCACTCCCCTCACTGTAACACTGTCATATATCCCACACCCCTCACTGCAACACTCTGATATACCCCACACCTCTCACTGTAACACTCTGATATACACCACACCCCTCACTGTAACACTCTGATATACCCCACACCCCTCACTGTAACACTCTGATATACCCCACACGCCTCACTGTAACACTCTGATATATCCCACACCCCTCACTGTAACACTCTGATATATCCCACACCCCTCACTGTAACACTCTGATATATCCCACACCCCTCACTGTAACACTCTGATATATCCCACACCCCTCACTGTAACACTCTGATATACCCCACTCCCCTCACTGTAACACTCTCATATATCCCACACCCCTCACTGTAACACTCTGATATATCCCACACCCCCCATTGTAACACTCTGATATACCCCACGCCCCTCACTGTAACACTCTGATATATCCCACAACCCTCATTGTAACATTCTGATAGACCCCACACCCCTCACTGTAACACTCTGATATATTCTACACCCCTCACTGTATCACTCTCATATACCCCACACCCCTGACTGTAACACTCTGATATATCCCACACCCCTCATGGTAACACTCTGATATACCCCACACCCCTCACTGTAACACTCTCATATACCCCACACCCCTGACTGTAACACTCTGATATATCTCACACCCCTTACTGTAACACTCTGATATATCCCACACCGCTGACTGTAACACTCTGATATACCCCACACCCCTCACTGTAGCACCCTGATATATCCCACACCCCTTACTGTAACACTCTGATATACACCACAACCCTCACTGTAACAGTCTGATATACCCCACACCCCTCACTGTTACACTCTGATAAACCCCACACCCCTCACTGTAACACACTGATATATCCACAACCCTCACTGTATCATTCTGATATACCCCACAAACCTCACTGTAACACTCTGATATATCCCACACCCCTCACTGTAACATCCTGATATATCCACAACCCTCACTGTAACATTCTGATTTACCCCACACCCCTCACTGTAGCACTCTTATATACCCCACACCCCTCACTGTAGCGCTCTGATATACCACACACCCCCTCACTGTAACACTGTGATATACCCCACACCCCTCAATGTTACACTCTGACATACCCCACACCCCTCACTGTAACACTCTGATATACCCCACACCCCTCACTGTAACATTCTGATATACCCCACACCCCTCACTGTAACACTCTGATATATCCCACACCCATCACTGTAACACTCTGATATATCCCACACCCCTCACTGTAACACTCTGATATATCCCACACCCCTCACTGTAACACTCTGATATACCCCACACCCCTCACTGTAACACTCTGATATATCCCACACCCCTCACTGTAACACTCTGATATACCCCACACCCCTCACTGTAACACTCTGATATATCCCACACCCATCACTGTAACACTCTGATATATCCCACACCCCTCACTGTAACACTCTGATATATCCCACACCCCTCACTGTAACACTCTGATATACCCCACACCCCTCACTGTAACAATCTGATATACCCCACACCCCTCACTGTAACACTCTGATACACCCCACATCCCTCACTGTAACACTCTGATATACCCAACACCCCTCACTGTAACATTCTGATATACCCCACACCCCTCACTGTAACACTCTCTTATATCCCACACCCCTCACGGTAACACTCTGATATACCCCACACCCCTCACTGTAACACTCTCATATACCCCACACCCCTCACTGTAACACTCGGATATACCCCACACCCCTCACTGTAACACTCTGATATACCCCACACCCCTCACTGTAACACTCTGATATACCCCACACCCCTCACTGTTACACTCTGATATACCCCACACCCCTCACTGTAACACTCTGATATATCCCACACCCCTCACTGTAACACTCGGATATACCCCACACCCCTCACTGTAACACTCTGATATACCCCACACCCCTCACTGTATCACTCTGATATACCCCACACCCGTCACTGTAACACTCTTATATATCACACACCCCTCAGTATAACACTCTGATATATGTCACACTCCTCAATGCAAGTCTATGATATATATCACACCCCTCTCAGTAAATCTCTGATATACACCACACCCCTTACTGTAACATTCTTATATACACCACACCCCTTACTGTAACACTGTTATATACACCACACCCCTTGCTGTAACGCTCTGATATACCCCACACCCCTCACTGTAACACTCTGACATATCCCACACCCCTCACTGTAACACTCTGATATATCCCACACCCCTCACTGTAACACTCTGATATACCCCACACCCCTCACTGTAACACCCTGATATATCCCACACCCCTCACTGTAACACTCTGATATACCCCACACCCCTCACTGTAACACTCTGATATACCCCACACCCCTCCCTGTAACACTCTGATATACCCCACACCCCTCACTGTAACACTCTGATATACCCCACACCCCTCACTGTAACACTCTGATATACCCCACACCCCTCACTGTAACACTCTGATATATCCCACACCCATCACTGTAACACTCTGATATATCCCACATCCCTCACTGTAACACTCTGATATATCCCACACCGCTGACTGTAACACTCTGATATACCCCACACCCCTCACTGTAGCACCCTGATATATCCCACACCCCTTACTGTAACACTCTGATATACACCACAACCCTCACTGTAACAGTCTGATATACCCCACACCCCTCACTGTTACACTCTGATAAACCCCACACCCCTCACTGTAACACACTGATATATCCACAACCCTCACTGTATCATTCTGATATACCCCACAAACCTCACTGTAACACTCTGATATATCCCACACCCCTCACTGTAACATCCTGATATATCCACAACCCTCACTGTAACATTCTGATTTACCCCACACCCCTCACTGTAGCACTCTTATATACCCCACACCCCTCACTGTAGCGCTCTGATATACCACACACCCCCTCACTGTAACACTGTGATATACCCCACACCCCTCAATGTTACACTCTGACATACCCCACACCCCTCACTGTAACACTCTGATATACCCCACACCCCTCACTGTAACATTCTGATATACCCCACACCCCTCACTGTAACACTCTGATATATCCCACACCCATCACTGTAACACTCTGATATATCCCACACCCCTCACTGTAACACTCTGATATATCCCACACCCCTCACTGTAACACTCTGATATACCCCACACCCCTCACTGTAACACTCTGATATATCCCACACCCCTCACTGTAACACTCTGATATACCCCACACCCCTCACTGTAACACTCTGATATATCCCACACCCATCACTGTAACACTCTGATATATCCCACACCCCTCACTGTAACACTCTGATATATCCCACACCCCTCACTGTAACACTCTGATATACCCCACACCCCTCACTGTAACAATCTGATATACCCCACACCCCTCACTGTAACACTCTGATATATCCCACACACCTCACTGTAACACTCTGATATATCCAAGACCCCTCACTGTTATACTCTGATATATCCCACACCCCTCACTGTAACACTCTGGTATACACCACACACCTCACTGTAACACTCTGATATACGCCACACCCCTCACTGTAACACTCTGATATACCCCACACCCCTCACTGTAACACTCTGATATACCCCACACCCCTCACTGTAACACTCTGATTTACCCCACACCCTTCACTGTAACACCCTGATATATCCACAACCCTCACTGTAACACTCTGATATGTCCCACACCCCTCACTGTAACACTCTGATATACTCCACACCCCTCACTGTAACACTCTGATATATCCCACACCCCTCACTGTAACACTCTGATATACCCCACACCCCTCACTGTAACACTCTGATATATCCCACACCCCTCACTGTAACACTCTGATATACCCCACACCCCTCACTGTAACACTCTGATAAACCCCACACCCCTCACTGTAACACTCTGATATATCCCACACCCCTCACTGCAACACTCTGGTATAGGCCACACCCCTCACTGTAACACTCTGATATACCCCACACCCCTGACTGTAACACTCTCATATATCCCACACCCCTCACTGTAACACTCTGATATATCCCACACCCCTCACTGTAACACTCTGATATGCCCCACGCCCCTCACTGTAACACTCTGATATATCCCACACACCTCACTGTAACACTCTGATATACCCCACACCCCTGACTGTAACACTCTCATATATCCCACACCCCTCACTGTAACACTCTGATATATCCCACACACCTCACTGTAACATTCTGATATACCCCACACCCCTCACTGTAACACTCTGATATACCCCACACCCCTCGCTGTAACACTCTCATATACCCCACACTCCTCACTGTAACACTCTGATATACCCCACACCCCTCACTGTAACACTCTGATATATCCCACACCGCTCACTGTAACACTCTGATATACACCACACCCCTCACTGTAACACTCTGATATATCTCACACCCCTCACTGTAACACTCTGTTATATCCCACACCGCTCACTGTAACACTCTGATATACCCCACACTTCTCGCTGTAACACTCTCATATACCCCACACTCCTCACTGTAACACTCTGATATACCCCACACCCCTCACTGTAACACTCTGATATATCCCACACCGCTCACTGTAACACTCTGGTGTACGCCACACCCCTCACTGTAACACTCGGATATACCCCACACCCCTCACTGTAACACTCTGATATACCCCACACCCCTCACTGTATCACTCTGATATACCCCACACCTGTCACTGTAACACTCTTATATATCACACACCCCTCAGTATAACACTCTGATATATGTCACACTCCTCAATGCAAGTCTATGATATATATCACACCCCTCTCAGTAAATGTCTGATATACACCACACCCCTTACTGTAACATTCTTATATACACCACACCCCTTACTGTAACACTGTTATATACACCACACCCCTTGCTGTAACGCTCTGATATACCCCACACCCCTCACTGTAACACTCTGACATATCCCACACCCCTCACTGTAACACTCTGATATATCCCACACCCCTCACTGTAACACTCTGATATACCCCACACCCCTCACTGTAACACCCTGATATATCCCACACCCCTCACTGTAACACTCTGATATACCCCACACCCCTCACTGTAACACTCTGATATACCCCACACCCCTCCCTGTAACACTCTGATATACCCCACACCCCTCACTGTAACACTCTGATATACCCCACACCCCTCACTGTAACACTCTGATATACCCCACACCCCTCACTGTAACACTCTGATATATCCCACACCCATCACTGTAACACTCTGATATATCCCACACCCCTCACTGTAACACTCTGATATATCCCACACCCCCTCACTGTAACACTCTGATAAATCCCACACCCCTCACTGTAAGACTCTGATATACCCCACACCCCTCACTGTAACACTCTGATATACCCCACACCCCTCACTGTAACACTCTGATATATCCAAGACCCCTCACTGTAACACTCTGATATATCCCACACCCCTCACTTTAACAGTCTCATATATCCCACACCCCTCACTGTAACACTCTGATACACCCCACATCCCTCACTGTAACACTCTGATATACCCAACACCCCTCACTGTAACATTCTGATATACCCCACACCCCTCACTGTAACACTCTCTTATATCCCACACCCCTCACGGTAACACTCTGATATACCCCACACCCCTCACTGTAACACTCTCATATACCCCACACCCCTCACTGTAACACTCGGATATACCCCACACCCCTCACTGTAACACTCTGATATACCCCACACCCCTCACTGTAACACTCTGATATACCCCACACCCCTCACTGTTACACTCTGATATACCCCACACCCCTCACTGTAACACTCTGATATATCCCACACCCCTCACTGTAACACTCGGATATACCCCACACCCCTCACTGTAACACTCTGATATACCCCACACCCCTCACTGTATCACTCTGATATACCCCACACCCGTCACTGTAACACTCTTATATATCACACACCCCTCAGTATAACACTCTGATATATGTCACACTCCTCAATGCAAGTCTATGATATATATCACACCCCTCTCAGTAAATCTCTGATATACACCACACCCCTTACTGTAACATTCTTATATACACCACACCCCTTACTGTAACACTGTTATATACACCACACCCCTTGCTGTAACGCTCTGATATACCCCACACCCCTCACTGTAACACTCTGACATATCCCACACCCCTCACTGTAACACTCTGATATATCCCACACCCCTCACTGTAACACTCTGATATACCCCACACCCCTCACTGTAACACCCTGATATATCCCACACCCCTCACTGTAACACTCTGATATACCCCACACCCCTCACTGTAACACTCTGATATACCCCACACCCCTCCCTGTAACACTCTGATATACCCCACACCCCTCACTGTAACACTCTGATATACCCCACACCCCTCACTGTAACACTCTGATATACCCCACACCCCTCACTGTAACACTCTGATATATCCCACACCCATCACTGTAACACTCTGATATATCCCACATCCCTCACTGTAACACTCTGATATATCCCACACCCCCTCACTGTAACACTCTGATAAATCCCACACCCCTCACTGTAAGACTCTGATATACCCCACACCCCTCACTGTAACACTCTGATATACCCCACACCCCTCACTGTAACACTCTGATATATCCAAGACCCCTCACTGTAACACTCTGATATATCCCACACCCCTCACTTTAACAGTCTCATATATCCCACACCCCTCACTGTAACACTCTGATACACCCCACATCCCTCACTGTAACACTCTGATATACCCAACACCCCTCACTGTAACATTCTGATATACCCCACACCCCTCACTGTAACACTCTCTTATATCCCACACCCCTCACGGTAACACTCTGATATACCCCACACCCCTCACTGTAACACTCTCATATACCCCACACCCCTCACTGTAACACTCGGATATACCCCACACCCCTCACTGTAACACTCTGATATACCCCACACCCCTCACTGTAACACTCTGATATACCCCACACCCCTCACTGTTACACTCTGATATACCCCACACCCCTCACTGTAACACTCTGATATATCCCACACCCCTCACTGTAACACTATGATATACCCCACACCCCTCACTGTAATACTCTGATATATCCCACACCCCTCACTGTATCACTCTGATATACCCCACACCCGTCACTGTAACACTCTGATATACCCCACACCCCTCCCTGTAACACTCTGATATACCCCACACCCCTCACTGTAACACTCTGATATACCCCACACCCCTCACTGTAACACTCTGATATACCCCACACCCCTCACTGTAACACTCTGATATATCCCACACCCATCACTGTAACACTCTGATATATCCCACACCCCTCACTGTAACACTCTGATATATCCCACACCCCCTCACTGTAACACTCTGATAAATCCCACACCCCTCACTGTAAGACTCTGATATACCCCACACCCCTCACTGTAACACTCTGATATACCCCACACCCCTCACTGTAACACTCTGATATATCCAAGACCCCTCACTGTAACACTCTGATATATCCCACACCCCTCACTTTAACAGTCTCATATATCCCACACCCCTCACTGTAACACTCTGATACACCCCACATCCCTCACTGTAACACTCTGATATACCCAACACCCCTCACTGTAACATTCTGATATACCCCACACCCCTCACTGTAACACTCTCTTATATCCCACACCCCTCACGGTAACACTCTGATATACCCCACACCCCTCACTGTTACACTCTGATATACCCCACACCCGTCACTGTAACACTCTTATATATCACCCACCCCTCAGTATAACACTCTGATATATGTCACACCCCTCAATGCAAGTCTATGATATATATCACACCCCTCTCTGTAAAACTCTGATATACACCACACCCCTTACTGTAACATTCTTATATACACCACACCCCTTACTGTAACACTGTTATATACACCACACCCCTTGCTGTAACGCTCTGATATACCCCACACCCTCACTGTAACACTCTGACATATCCCACACCCTCATTGTAACGCTCTGATATACCCCACACCCCTCACTGTAACACTCTGATATATCCCACACCCCTCACTGTAACACTCTGATATACCCCACACCCCTCACTGTAACACTCTGATATACCCCACACCCCTCAATGTAACACTCTGATATACCCCACACCCCTCACTGTAACACTCTGATATATCCCACACCCCTCACTGTAACACTCTGATATAGCCCACACCCCTCACTGTAACACTCTGATATACCCCTCACCCCTCACTGTAACGCTCTGATATATCCCACACCCCTCACTGTAACACTCTGATATACACCACACCACTCACTGTATCACTCTGATATACCCCACACCCCTCACTGTGACACTCTGATATACCCCACACCCCTCACTGTAACACTCTGATATATCCCACACCCCTCACTGTAACACTCTGATATACCCCACACCCCTCACTGTAACACTCAGATATACCCCACACCCCTCACTGTAACACTCTGATATACCCCACACCCCTCACTGTAACACTCTGATATACCCCACACCCCTCACTGTAACACTCTGATATACCCCACACCCCTCACTCTAACACTCTGATATACCCCACACCCCTCACTGTAACACTCCGATATACCCCACAGGATAATCGTTATATAACAAAACTGATGCTGACCTTTGTTAGTCCGGCCATCTTCTTGAGGAAGCTGACAGTCCGATGTTTCTTGGTGCTCCCTTTGGCGTCCAGTGCGCTGTTCTTTGTTTTGTCTCCTTTAGTGGTTCCCGTGGGTTGGTGACTGTGGGAGTGTGAATGTCACTGGTCAGTTGTCCATTTGGTCGATTTTGGCCAGCGAGCGCTGGTTTGTCATTACCCAATCAGGAACAGCTTGAATCCCAAGCCTCGCAGTGTTGGCCATCCCAATACCTTCGCCTGTCCCCTCAGACAGAACAGTCACAGGAGGCCATTCGGCCCTTCGTTCCTCTACTCCTCTTGGAAAGATCGATCATATTTGTCCCCACTCTCCCCTCCCCACCATCTCTCCCCCCCCACCATATCCCTGCAAACGTCCCCCCTTCCAGTATTTATCCGATTCCCCCCCTTTTGCAAGTTCCTATTGAATCTGCTTCCGCCGCCCTTTCAGGCAGCGCCTTCCAGATCACAACAACTCGCTGTGTAAATAAAAAACAAATTCTCCTCATCTCCCCCTCTGGTTCTTTCCCCGATTCTCTTCAATCTGTGTCCCCCTCTGGTTACCGACCCTCCTGCCCAGTGGAAACAGTTTCTCCTTATTTACTCTGTCCAAATCCCCCTTCCTGATTCTGAACGTCTCGATTCAATCTCCCCCTTAACCTTCTCCGCTCTAAGGGGAACAATCCCAGCTTCTCCCAGCCTCTCCCACAGGAACTGAAGTCCCTCATCCCTAGTCCAATTCGGGGTCAATCTCCCTCCCGCACCCTCTCCGAGACCCTCGACATCCTTCCCTAAAGTGCGGGGGCCTGGAATCGGACTCAATACTCCAGGTACGATCAACAAAGTTTAAGCACAGGGTCCTGACTTTTATCCTCTTATCTTTCCGCTTCTCAGCAGCTCTTTGACCTGTTCTGCTCCACTGTACGTAGGGACTATTAAAGCGCTCTTTCTTATGACCCCGGCCCGAGGCAGTCCCGAATGGGTCTCCAAACTCGCCGACGCCGGGAAATCGGATTGTCATCTGCGCGGAATTCGCAAGGAACAGGAGGAGGCCATTCAGCCCCTCCAGCCCGTTCTGTCATTCAGTTGAGTCGCGGGCTGACCCGTGTCTTAATTCCATCGGCTCGGTTCGGTAACCCCTTAACCCGACCACAAAAAAAAATCTATCCACCTCCGTTCGGGAATTTGCAATTGACCCCCTCCCAATCTCGACAGCTTTTTTTTGGAGTGGGGAGCCGGGGTGGGGGAGAGAGAGTTCCAGATTCCCGTTCCCCCCCTCTGTGTGTGTGTGTGTGTGGGTGACGTGCTTCCTGACATCACCCCCTGGCTGCAATTTCCTTGTTCTGGACTCCCCCCCGCAACACCCAGAGGCATCAGTTCCCGGTCTCACGGTCTCAGTCCCACCCTCACCCCGAGCGCTGGGTCTGGTTCCCTGTCACGGTCCCCACACCGAACTCTCCACCTCATCGTTTCAACCCTGAGATCAGGGGGTGGTTGAACACAGCGTGGAGACGGACTGGAGTCCCCGGGTGAGGGTACCGGAGGAGCCTGAAGGGAGCAGCTAGTTTCGCCCCCCACCCCCGTTCGAAGCTGGGGACGGGAGCGTTACCCGCGGCGGAAGCAGGACTCTCACCTGAGCGTCGTCGCCACGTCCTGTGGCTGCAGATCGATCGCTGCAACAAAAGAGACGAAGAGGGTTGTCACTGGACAGAGTTATGGTCTCGTGGAGCAGAGCCGAGATCGGGAGGGGGTGTGGGGGGAGGTGGGGGAGGGGTAGGAGTCTCGGTTGGGGGTGGGGGGTGGGGGTGCGGAGGGAGTTGAGGTGGGTAACATAAAAAAAACCAAAGGGCGCCGGGCAGCGAGCGACAGCCAAGGCGAGGACGAGAGGGCCCGACGGGCTGCAGATTGCAGTCAGCGGTCACCTGCCTCTTCGGCCAGCCGCTGACCGGCCTACTCGGACTGAGCTCTCATTCCCCGGCCTGGTCCAAGCTGTCCGACCGGGTAACAAGATCCCCCCCGGCGCGTATAGCGGTTCCCACGGCTCCTGCCTGCTCTGCTGGGTGAGGTAGACACTCCACAGGAAGCCGATCGCTGTGTGACATCAGCTCCTGTGGCCTCACCACTTCCCACGACTCAGGACTGGGTTTTGAATTGTTCTCTCGCTCTGTCTGCCCGTCGGGCGGGAGGGAGGGGAGCAGGGGCTTGGAGGGAGGCCGGCTGGGGGAGGTGGTCCCTGCGGTCCGAGGCCAGGGCACGCAGACTGGGCCGCTCTCCCCACCCGCCAACCCTCGTTCCCAGCCGGCCTCTCAATCGCCCTCACCCTCCCAGTGGATTCTCCTGTCACGGCCGGAAGGGAGCCATGTTATCTCCGGGAGGAGGGCCGACCAGGCCTGACCAGGCCTGAACCTGCTCCCGAGAGCAGGCCTCAACCGGCTCCCGAGACCAGGCCTCATCCTGCTCCCGAGACCAGGACTCAACCTGCTCCCGAGACCAGGCCTCAACCCTAACCCGAGACCAGGCCTCAACCTGCTCCCAAGACCAGGCCTCAACCTGCTCCCGAGACCAGGCCTCGACCTGCTCCCGAGACCAGGACTCAACTTGCTCCCGAGACCAGGCCTCGACCTGCTCCCGAGACCAGGACTCAACTTGCTCCCGAGACCAGGCCTCGACCTGCTCCCGAGACCAGGCCTCGACCTGCTCCCGAGACCAGGCCTCAACCTGCTCCCGAGACCAGGCCTCGACCTGCTCCCGAGACCAGGCCTCAACCTGCTCTGGAGACCAGGACTCAAACTGCTACCAAGACCAGGCCACATCCTGCCCCCGAGACCAGGCCTCAACCTGCTCCCGAGACCAGGCCTCAACCTGCTCCCGAGACCAGGCCTCAACCTGCTCCCGAGACCAGGCCTGAACCTGCTCCCGAGACCAGGCTTCAACCTGCTCCCGAGACCAGGCCTCATCCTGCTCTCGAGACCAGGCCTCAACCTGCTCCCGAGACCAGGCCTGAACCTGCTCCCGAGACCAGGCTTCAACCTGCTCCCGAGACCAGGCCTCATCCTGCTCCCGAGACCAGGCCTCAACCTGCTCCCGAGACCAGGC
Organism: Cetorhinus maximus; assembly: GCF_964194155.1. NCBI lineage: Eukaryota > Metazoa > Chordata > Chondrichthyes > Lamniformes > Cetorhinidae > Cetorhinus > Cetorhinus maximus. Next base: position 75,880 of record NW_027597442.1, read on the forward strand.
CTCAACCTGCTCCCGAGACCAGGCCTCATCCTGCCTCTGAGACCAGGCCTCAACCTGCTCCCGAGACCAGGCCTCATCCTGCCTCCGAGACCAGGCTTCAACCTGCTCCCGAGACCAGGCTTCAACCTGCTCCCGAGACCAGGCCTCATCCTGCTCCCGAGACCAGGCCTCAACATGCTCCCGACACCAGGCCTCAACCTGCTCCCGAGACCAGGCTTCATCCTGCTCCCGACACCAGGCCTCATCCTTCTCCCGAGACCAGGCCTCATCCTGCTCCCGAGACCAAGACTCAACCTACTCCTGAGACCAGGCCTCAACCTGCACCCGAGACCAGGACTCAACCTGCACCCGAGACCAGGACTCAACCTGCTCCCGAGACCAGGACTCAACCTGCTCCCGAGACCAGGCCTGAACCTGCTCCCGAGACCAGGCTTCAACCTGCTCCCGAGACCAGGCCTCATCCTGCTCCCGAGACCAGGCCTAAACCTGCTCCCGACACCAGGCCTCAACCTGCTCCCGAGACCAGGCCTCATCCTGCTCTCGAGACCAGGCCTCAACCTGCTCCCGAGACCAGGCTTCATCCTGCTCCCGACACCAGGCCTCATCCTTCTCCCGAGACCAGGCCTCATCCTGCTCCCGAGACCAAGACTCAACCTGCACCCAAGACCAGGACTCAACCTGCTCCCGAGACCAGGACTCAACCTGCACCCGAGACCAGGCCTCAACCTGCACCCGAGACCAGGCCTCAACCTGCACCCGAGACCAGGCCTCAACCGGCTCCCGAGACCAGACCTCATCCTGCTCCCGAGACCAGGCCTCATCCTGCCTCCAAGACCAGGCCTCATCCTGCTCCCGAGACCAGGCCTCATCCTGCTCCCGAGACCAGGCCTCATCCTGCCTCCGAGACCAGGCCTCAACCTGCCTCCGAGACCAGGACTCAACCTGCCCCCGAGACCAGGCCTCAACCTGCTCCCGAGACCAGGCCTCAACCGGCTCCCGAGACCAGGCCTCAACCGGCTCCCGAGACCAGGCCTCATCCTGCTCCCGACACCAGGCCTCAACCTGCTCCCGAGACCAGGCCTCAACCCTAACCCGAGACCAGGCTTCAACCTGCTCCCGAGACCAGGCCTCAACCTGCTCCCGAGACCAGGCCCGAGACCAGGCCTCAACCTGCTCCCGAGACCAGGCCTCAACCCTAACCCGAGACCAGGCCTCAACCCTAACCCGAGACCAGGCCTCATCCTGCTCCCGAGACCAGGCCTCAACCCTAACCCGAGACCAGGCCTTATCCTGCTCCCGAGACCAGACCTCAGCCTGCTCCCGAGACCAGGACTCAACCTGCTCCCGAGACCAGGCCTCAACCTGCTCCCGAGACCAGGCCACATCCTGCCCCCGAGACCAGGCCTCATCCTGCTCCCGAGACCAGACCTCAGCCTGCTCCCGAGACCAGGACTCAACCTGCTCCCGAGACCAGGCCTCAACCGGCTCCCGAGACCAGGCCTGAACCTGCTCCCGAGACCAGGCCTGAACCTGCTCCCGAGACCAGGCCTCAACCTGCTCCCATTACCAGGACGCAACCTGCTCCTGAGACCAGGCCTCAACCTGCTCCCGAGATGTCCCGTCCCCCAGCCCTGGCTGCCCTAGGGACCCGTACGCTGCTCACAGGGGGAGATTCTGATGTGGTTTTAATCCACAGGCTGACCAACGGTCTGAAACATAAGGAATTAAACTCCTGGACCTGTGAGATCTCAGGCCTGTGACCTCTGGCCCTGGGGAGGCAGGGGTGGAGGGCGCGATGAAGAGTGACCACCCCACCGTCCATACTGAAAAGAGAGAGAGGAGCGGAGCTGGTGGCGTGGGTCGGGGTTTGGGGTGTGAAAGGTCAAGGGTCGGCCCTCGGCGCCACGACACCCTCAGTCAATCGGGTAGGATTGTGCGCGAGGGCGCCTCACGCTGGCAGGAAACTCACGAGCGTAATCGTCCACCATCTCGTCAATCCTGGACATGGATCCCGCCTTGTTCCTGCCCACTCTGATCCCAGAGCCGGAGACCCCGTGTAGATCCTGCGGGAATACCGGAGGGGGAAGGGTTAACGCCACGATCGCTGGCACTTTGCCCCCCCCACCAAAACCCAACCGGGTCGCAGCCGCCAACACGCCCTCCCCCGCAGGACCCCGTGCCCTGTAATTCACCGGCCGGTACTGAGGCCAACTCCAGCTGCTACTGCTGTGCCGGGGTTAGAGGGGTCTGCACCTCTGTCCAGCTTCACCCACCCCCATCCCCGCACAATTCACCAAACGACACGTTCGACAGAGATGAAACGCTGGCCCACGACAGACAGTTCCTCAGAGGGAATCAGCCTCGCATTTCACATACAGTACTGTTAACCTGGGATTCAGCGGGTGCACCCAGAACCCACACTCCCGGTGTGAGTGCTGAGGGAGCGCCGCACTGTCGTCAGTACTGAGGGAGCGCCGCACTGTCGGAGGGTCAGTGCTGAGGGAGCGCCGCACTGTCGGAGGGTCAGTGCTGAGGGAGCGCCGCACTGTCGGAGGGTCAGTGCTGAAGGAGCGCCGCACTGTCGGAGGGTCAGTGCTGAGGGAGCGCCGCACTGTCGGAGGGTCAGTACTGAGGGAGCGCCGCACTGTCGGAGGGTCAGTACTGAGGGAGCGCCGCACTGTCGGAGGGTCAGTACTGAGGGAGCGCCGCACTGTCGGAGGGTCAGTACTGAGGGAGCGCCGCACTGTCGGAGGGTCAGTACTGAGGGAGCGCCGCACTGTCGGAGGGTCAGTACTGAGGGAGCGCCGCACTGTCGGAGGGTCAGTACTGAGGGAGCGCCGCACTGTCGGAGGGTCAGTACTGAGGGAGCGCCGCCACTGTCGGAGGGTCAGTACTAAGGTCAGAAGTGGGGATGTTCGCTGATGAGTGCACAATGTTCAGCACCATTCACGACTCCTCAGATACTGAAGCAGCCCCATGTCCAAATGCAGCAAGACCTGGACAATATCCAGGCTTGGGCTGACAAGTGGCAAGTAACATTCGCGCCACACAAGTGTCAGGCAATGACCATCTCCAACAAGAGAGAATCTAACCATCGCCCTTGATGTTCAATGGCATTACCATCACTGAATCCCCCAGGCTGACCCTCCCACAGTGCGGCACTCCCTCAGTACTGACCCTCCGACAGTGCGGCACTCCCTCAGTACTGACCCTCCGACAGTGCGGCACTCCCTCAGTACTGACCCTCCGACAGTGCGGCGCTCCCTCAGTACTGACCCTCCGACAGTGCGGCACTCCCTCAGTACTGACCCTCCGACAGTGCGGCGCTCCCTCAGCACTGACCCTCCGACAGTGCGGCACTCCCTCAGTACTGACCCTCCGACAGTGCGGCACTCCCTCAGTACTGACCTTCTGACAGTGCGGCACTCCCTCAGTACTGACCTTCTGACAGACACACATGCTCTCACACACACACACACACACACTCACACACACCCACACACACACACACACACACTGACACACACACACATTCTCACACACACACGCACACACTGACACACACACACACACACACACACAGACACACACACACGTTCACACACACGCGCACACACGCACACACACACACACACTGACACGCACACACACACACACACACAGACACACACACACACTGACACACACACACACACACACATTCACACACACATGCGCGCGCACACACACACACACACACACTGACACACACACACACACAGACACACACACACACACACACACTGACACACACACACACACTGACACACACACACACACACATTCACACACACATGCGCGCGCACACACACACACACACACTGACACACACACACACACAGACACACACACACACATGACACACACACACACAGACACACACACACACTGACACACACACACACACACACAGACACACACACAGACACACACAGACACACACACAGACACACACACACACTGACACACACACACACAGACACACACACACACTGACACACACACACACACACACAGACACACACACAGACACACACACACACAGACACACACACACACACACACACTGACACACACACACACACACATTCACACACACATGCGCGCGCACACACACACACAACACACTGACACACACACACACACAGACACACACACACACTGACACACACACACACAGACACACACACACACTGACGCGCACACACACACACACACGCACAGACACAGACAGACACACACACACAGGCACACACACACACACTGACACACTCACACAGATACAGACACACAGTCTCTGTATTGCCTCCCAGTTATTCACATGCCTCCTTCTCACCCACCTCCTCCTCTGACTCCTCCTCTGCCAAGGACAATAGTAACTCCAGTTCCCCGGCGCTGCTGTAAATTGGCATCCTGCGGGTGTCCCGCCCGTGCTGAGTGGTCAGTCCCATGGCCTGCATGGTCTCCAGGTCATCGTCCTCCAGGTCCTCCAGACTGATGCTGAACACAGGGAACAAACTGGATCACACGCTGCTCGGACCTCCCTTATCGACCATCTGCAGCCCCCCAGCCCCTCTGTCCCCTCAACCCATCCCCCGTGGGGCAAAACCAACCCCCTCCCCCAAACCCAGTGGGGCAAAACCAGCCCCCTCCCCAAAACCCAGTGGGGCAAAACCAGGCCCCTCCCCAAAACCCCGTGGGGCAAAACCAGCCCCCTCCCCAAAACCCCGTGGGGCAAAACCAGCCCCCTCCCCAAAACCCCGTGGGGCAAAACCAACCCCCTCCCCAAAACCCCGTGGGGCAAAACCAACCCCCTCCCCCAAACCCCGTGGGGCAAAACC
>NW_027597443.1:0-80693 GCF_964194155.1 Cetorhinus maximus
CACGCTAATCAATTTTGCTGCAGGAACTGATACAACTTCCTGTCTTCCTTGTACAAGCACAGCCAAATCTCTTTGTAAATCAATGCACACGTTCTCACCTTTTGAAACATGTCCTGCTTTGTTGCTTTTTAAAAATTACTTTTACGACCAAGTGAGTTACTTCAGTCTTTGCTACATTTTTCTCCGTCTGCCGTCTTGTTAGCCAAGCACCTCTTATATATTATAAAAACAGAAAATGCTGGGAAAACTCAGCTGGTCTGACAGCATCTGTGGAGAGGGAAACAGTGTTAACTTTTCGATTCCATGTGACCACTCTTCAGAGCTGAAGAGAAGTAAAAAGTGATGGGGTTTATACTGTTCAAGTGGGCAAGGTGGGGAGGGGGCGGGGAGGGTAGAGCAGGTGAAGCTGGGTAGAAGGTCAGCGAGAGGTGGGAGCTAAGGAGAGACTGACAAACGTATCATGGACACAAGAAAAAGGGAGTGTTAATGGCAGTGGTGAGGGCTGAAGAAGGTGCTGATAGTTGCATAAAAGTACGAAAGCAGAATGTGTGAATAGCAGAACAAGGGTCAGCATTCTGTGAAAGAACAACATGGAACAAGTAACAGATGGTGCTTTTGGAGTTGGGGTTGGATGGAGTGAGAGGGAAGTAGTAGGGAAAAAAGGATTAAAAAGGGGATAAAAAGGGGTATGAAATAACGAATAAATGAATAAAAAATAAGTAAATAAAATACATTTTTATAAAGGGATTTTAAAAAGTGTGAAAATGGAGGAGAGAGTTCATGGTCTGAAGTTGTTCAACTCAATGTTAAGTCCAGAAGGCTGCAAAGTGTCTAAGCGAAAGATGAGGTGCTGTTCCTCCAGTTTGTGTTGAGCTTCACTGGAACATTGCAGCAGGCCAAGGACAGACATGTGGGCATGAGAGCAGGATGGGGTGTTGAAATGGTAACCGACAGGAAGGCCTGGGTCATGCTTGTGGACAGACTGAAGGTGTTCTGCAAAGTGGTCACCCAGTCTCCGTTTGGTCTCCTCAATGTAATAGTTGCAGGTGTACAACTTCCTATTTCCAAAACCCACCAACTTAATCAATGCGGCTCCTCTGAAACTTTCAATGCAAGTATTGATCCTTTATAAGGTGCCGTTCCCAGAACTACACGCAGTCCTCCAGTTGTGACCTAACCAGGGCTTTGTATAGCTGTAGCAAACCTTTCCCTCTTTTCTATAACAGCCTCTGCAACAGGTTGTACAGCAAGAGGAATAAGAATATATATGTCGACTGAGAAAATGAGGAGATGCTTGATCGGAATAAATTTCATTAAAAAAATTAAATCCAAATCAACAGTTTCAGTACTTATTTTGTTCAAAAACTATGTAATAATCATAAGTGAAATTCTTGGGGACATTGAGTCAAGGAAACTTTGGTAACGCTGCAGAATTTAGCAGACTGGGCACTGTAGAAGCTCCTTCTCATCTTTCAATATCATTTTTATTAAATCAGTAAAATTGGAGAATGAGTTGAGAGGGGGAAATCGGGATTATGCAGAGAAGGAAGGAAAATCGGATGAATGAGGAGGCTCTTTGTAAAAAGCTTAGGCATAGAAAGGATGAGTAGGAGGCTCTCTTACTGCGCTGTGCCATTTGATGATGACATTGTTGATCAGTCTGTCTCCAGCATTCCTAATGAGAACAGCCGAATTCCATTTCTTCAAAACAAAGACCCAAAGTGCTGCTGCATGACGTCACCGCTTAACATTCCAGCCAGGTGCCTGCGCAGTTCAGAGGAGACAAGTAACATCCGAGGTTTATCTGTAACTCAGGAAATTGAAGTGAGGGAAACTCAAGAAAATTACAATCACCAGGGAAGTGATACCGAGTAAATTGTTGGAGGTGCGGGTTCACGAACCCTTGGGTCCTGATGGGCTTTATCGTAGCATCTTAAAAGAAGTGCCGAGTGAGATATTTGATGTATTCATTTTAATTTTCCAAATTCCCTATATTTGGGCAAGATTCCATGAGATTGGAAAACAACAAATGTAATACGTTGGCTCAAAAAATGAGATAGACAGGAAACACGAAACTGCAGGGCAGTCATTTTAACATCTGTCAGAGGGAAAAGGTTCGGTGCTATTTTTAGTGACGTTATGGCAGGACACATTAAAAAATTCAAGGTAATCATGCAGAGTCAACATGATTTTGTTAAAGGAACATCGTCTTTGACCAATTTGTTAGAGTATTTTGAACTAGCATATATTATGGATAATGGAGAACTGGTGGATGTGCTGCACTTCGGCTTCCAGAAGGCATTTTATAAAGTGACACATCAAGTGTTTTTTGTGGAAAGTAAAAGTTCATAGTGGAGGGGGTAACAGATTGGAATGGATAGAAGATTGGCTAGCTAACAGGAAGCAGAGATTAAGAAAAATGGCTCACTTTCTTGTTGGCAGGATCAGTGGTATGTCACAGGAATCAGTGCTGGGGCCTTGGCTTTTTACAATGTGTATAAATGAGTTGGATGAATGGCCCAAGGAATGGTTGCTAAATATGCCGATGACAGAAAGATAGTTGGAAAAGTAATTTGTGGAGTTGACATAAGGACCTGAAAAGGGACATAGATAGATTAAGTGAATGGATAAAGATCTGGTAAATGGAATATAATGTGGGCAAATGTGAAATTGACCATTTTGGCAGGAAGAATGAAAAAGCATATTATCTAAATGGTGAAAGATTGCCGGGCTCTGAGATGTAATGGTTAGCATGCAAACATAGCAAGTAATTAGGAAAGCTAATAGAATGGTATTGTTGCTGGACTAATAGTCAAGGGAGCCAGGGTAACACTCCGGGTTCGAATCCCAAACAGCTCTTCTCTTCCTCTTTCATTCCCACACTCTGCCTCTGTGTTTGTCGTGGACTGTGATATTTCCGCTGTAATTGGTGAAACGAGTGTGGATTGCTGTAAAAACCCGTCTGGTTCACTAATGACCTATAGGGAAGGAAATCTTACCTCGTCTGGCCACACGTGACTCCAGGCCCACAGCACTGTGGTTGACTCTTAAAATACTCCCTGAAATGACCACTCAATTGTAACAAAGTTACATAAAAGGAATGAACGGATTACCCAATATTTGACCAAGGCACTGGAAGCGACAATGGCAATCTCAGCCCTGTCGACCCTGCAAAGTACTCCTTACCAACATCTGCCTGACAGACTAGTCAAGCAAACAGCCTGACATATGGAATCGTACCTTATAGATAATGCCTCAGACACCACCATCTCTGGGTATATCCTGTCCCACCAAGGACAGGCCCAGCAGAGGTGGCAGCACAGTCGGGAGGGAATTGCCCTGGGAGTCTTCAATATTGATTCTGGACCCCATGAAGTCTCCTGGAAACAGGTCAAATGTGGGCAAGGAAAGCCTCGTGTTGATTACCACGTATCATCTTCCCCCGGCTGATGAATCAGTGCTCCTCCATGTTGAACACCACTTGGAGGTGGCAAGGGCGCACAATGTATTCTGGGTGGGAGACTTCAATGTCCATCGCCAAGCATGGCTCGGTAGTGCCACTACTGACCTAGCTGGCTTAGTCCTAAATAACATAGCTGCTAGACTGGGTCTACAGCAAGTGGTGAGGGAAAAACATACTTGACCTCATCCTCACCAACCTGCCTGCCTCAGATGCATCTGTCCGTAACAGTATTGACAGGGGTGACTGCTGCACAGTCATTGCGGAGACGAAGTCCCGTCTTCACATTAACAATGTCCTCCATCGTGTTGTGTGGCACTACCACCATGCTAAATGGGATAGATTTCGAATTGATCTAGACTGGGAATCCATGAGACGCCGTGGGCCATCAGTAACAGCAGCATTGTACTTGAACATAATCTGTAACCTCATAGCCCTGCATATCCCCCATTGTACCAGCAAGCCAGGGGATCAACCCTGATTCAGTGAAGAGTGCAGGAGGGCATGTCAGGAGCAGCACCAGGCATACCTAAACATGAGGTGTCAACCTGGTGAAGATACAACAAAGGGCTACTTGCATGCCAAACAGCATAAGCAGCAAATGATGGACAGGGCTAAGTGATCCCACAACCAATGAATCGGATCTAAGCTCTGCAGTCCTGTGACAATCAGTCGAGGATGGTGGTGGACAATTAAACGACTCACTGGAGATGGAGGTTCCACAAATATCCCCAAACTCAATGATGGGGAGCCCAGTACATCAGTGGAAAAGATAAGGCATTTGCTACAATCTTCAGCCAGAAGTGCCGAGCGGATGGTCCATCTCGGCATCCCTCAGAAGTCCCCAGCATCACAGATGCCAGTCTTCAGCCAATTCGATTCACCCCACATGATATAGAGAAGCGACTGAAGGCACTGGTTACTTCAAAGGCTATGGACCCTGACAATATTCTGGCAATAGTACTGAAAACTTGTTCTCCAGAACTTACCGCGCCCTTAGCCAAGCTGTTCCAGTACAGCTATAACACTGGCATCTATCCGACTATGTGGAAAATTGCCCAGGAATATCCTCTACACAAAAATCAAGACAAATCTAACTCAGCCAATTACCACCCCATCAGTCTACTCTCTGCCATCAGTAAAGTAATGGAAGGGGTCACTGACAATGCTATCAAGCAGCACTTACTTAGCAATAACCTGCTCACTGATGCCCGGTTTGGGTTCCGCCAGGGCCACTCAACTCCTGATCTCATTACAGCCTTAGTTCAAACATGGACAAAAGAGCTGAGCTCCAGAGGTGAGGTGAGAGTGACTGCCCTTGACATCAATGCAACATTTGACCGAGTGTGGCATCAAGGAGCCCTAGCAAAACTGGAGTCAATGGGAATCAGGGGGGAATACTCTACACTAGTTGGAATCATGCCGAGCACAAAGGAAGATGGTTGTGCTTGTTCGAGGTCAGTCATCTCAGCTCCAGGACATCACTGCAGGAGTTCCTCAGGGTAGTGTCCTCAGCCCAACCATCTTTAGCTACTCCATCAATGATTTTCCGCCCATCATAAGGTCAGAAGTGGGGATGTTCGCTGATGATTGCACAATGTTTAGCACCATTCGCGAGTCCTCAGATACTGAAGCAGTCTATGTCCAAATGCAGCAAGGCCTGGATAGTATCCAGGCTTGGGATGACAAGAGGCAGATAACATTCGTGCCACACAAGTATCAGGCAATGACCATCTCCATCAAGAGAGAATCCATTCATCGCCCCTTGATGTTCAAGGCATTACCATCACTGAATCCCCCAGTGTCAATATCCTCGTTGTTACCATTGACCAGAAACTGAACTGGACTAGCCATATAAATACTGTAGCTACAAGAACAGGTCAGAGGCTAGGAATCATGCGATGCGTAACTCATCTCCTGACTCTCCCAAAGCCATCTACAAGGCACAAGTCAGGTGTATGATGGAATACTCTCCACTTGCCTTGCTGAGTGCAGCACCCACAACACTCAAGGAGCTTGACACCATCCAGGACAAAGCAGCCCAATTGATTGACACCTCATCCACAAACATTCACTCTCTCCACCACCGACGCACCTAAGCAGCGTTGTAGGTGCACTGAGGGAATTCACCAAGGCTCCTTAGGCAGCACCTTCCAAACCCACGACCGTAACCATCTATAAGGACAGGGGCAGCAGGTAGATGGGAATGCCACCACCTGGAAGTTCTCCTCCAAGTCACTCACCATCCTGACTTGCAAATATATTGCCATTCCTTCACTGTCGCTGGGTCAAAATCCTGGAACTCCTTTTCTAACAACACTGTGGGTGTGCCTACACTACACGGACTGCAGCGGTTTAAGAAGGCAGTTCACCACTACCTTCTCAAGGACAACTAGGGATGGGCAATAAATGCTGGCCCAGCCAGCGATGCCCACATCCCGAGAATGGATAAAACAAAGAAAAATATCAGCATGAAAGATATAATGAGAGATTGGCCCTTTCTATGTATATCCCACAACAACAACTTATATTTATAAAGCACCTTTAACCAAATGAAACGTCACAAGGCGCTCCCCAGGAGCATTATATAACAAAGTCTGACACCGAGCCACATATTCAGTCAGATGACTAAAAGCTCGGTCAAAGGGGGAGACTTTAAGAACTGTCTTAAAGTAGGAAAGTATCGAATTCATGTTCCAGCCAACAGCAATGGTGCTTCTCATTAGTGAAGAAATCACCTGTGTTCAAGTTTAACAAGACATTTAGTCGGAGAAAGTTTTCTCTGGTGAAGATGATCGGGAATGAAAAAAAAGCCAAATGTCCAGTTTATTGGTAGTTTCCCTGATGACAACTGACCAGGAATCGGCGCATCCATTGGACCTACAGCGAATAGGGTGGAGGGTTTTGGAAATTGAAAGTTACACATGAGCAGCTTGTGGGACTATTTCACCTCACTGTCAATTTCATGTTCCAGCTCACAGATACCGTTATTTTCATTGACTGAAGAAGTCGTTTGTGTTGAACCTAAACAGGCAGTTTTGTGGTTTAAGAGATTGGAGATGGAACAAAAAGAGGCAAAAGCAGCATAGATAAGCCAGCTCGAGAAACGATTTAGTCGCTTCCCTGGTGGTCTAGTGGTTAGAATTTAGCGCTTTTACTGCTGCGGCCCTGGCTCGATTCCCGGTCAAAGAATAAAGGTTTGTGGATTTTGAGAAATTGTTTAAGCAAGTATTGATAACTTACTGATTGAAAATATTTAGCAGCTCTGTCAGAAGCAGAAGAGTGAGAGTATCGCCTCGGAGCTGGAAAAATCACACTTGGAACAAGTGGAGAACACAGAGGCGGAGTGAGGGAATGGCTGAAGAGTAGGGCTGGTTGTAAAGCACTGACCAGAGATGTTGGTGCGAGGCAAAATATGGGTGGGAGAAGGACAAATGTTGCTCTCGACTGATTGTACCGTCACAACTATCATTTCTGATCAATCACCCTGCTCTTTGAAAGCAGCACGAATGGCCCCTTTCTTTGCTCTAACTTTTATAATTTTATGTTTCCCAACAACACGGGTCATTCTGCAATTCATTAACCCACTCGAGCGAGATGTACTTTCTTACCTTGTATTCGGCTCTTAACAAACCAAACACGGAGAAAATTCAGCGAATTTTTTTGTCATTTCTAGTACCAGGTTTGTCACGAGACTAATTGAAAGACACATGAATGGTGCCAATTCCTCACTGGAGTTCACCACGTCCAAAGAGCACTGTTACCATCAGCCTGTTATGTACCTTCTTGCAGTGCATCTGCTGAACAATATAAGCTTATCACAGCTCTGCTTTCTTCACATTGAAACACAGTGTGAAAATATGAACAATTTCAAAGCTGAACAACGTACTAGAACGTGCTTGTACAACGTACAAACGGACTAGAAAGAGAGTGTGACTGTGGATAATAGGCACTGTGGACATTCCTGTAATCAGAATCTGGGAGGATCAGGAAGATGAGATCCTGGTGTCTCTTTACCCTGCAAGATTGTCTGCAAACTTAACGCCTTGCAAGTTATTTTCCCACGAACTGACTCTGTCTGCATCCAGCAGCTAATTGACCTGGGAGCTGGACACGAGACAGGGACAGAAGCAGAAAGAGATGCGACATGAAAGTGCTTTGAATTTGATGTCTGCCAGTTGCTTTCAATGGTGAATGCCTGCCTTGCAGCGATTAGTTGGAGTTTTTTCCCCTTTTTGAAAGAAGCAAGATTTTAAAAGTCCCACAGCGCCCAGCGTAGGGCTCAAACCAACGGCCCTGAGATTAAGAGTCACGTGTTCTACCGACTGCGCTAGCTGGGCAAGTGATCAAGGTCCGCTTCATATCCCAACACACATGGAGACACTTGTTGCTTTCAACCTGATACCTCAGCTTGTTCCGAATATCAAAGTGTGTAAGGTAATCACCCTACAAAAGCCCCAAGGTTGCAATGCATTCCTCTCAATCATTAATAACATCATTCACATCTTCCACTTCTTAGCTGCATCACCTTCCAAACATTGTGATCCATTTTCCTCAGGATTTGTTCCTGGATTTAATATTTATCTGCTTTATGAACTCATTTTGAAATCAGATTATCTTCAACATCCACACAAAGTGAATTGCAAACCTGACGGACAAACAATGGAAAACAAGTAACTCAGTCACACAAATCCCATGGTGCTCATTTTCAGATCTTCAACAGTCAGATTTTCAATGAAATGAAGGGATTTTACAGTGAAAAGACTTGGAAAGGTGGTGCGGTTTTTATTTGTGACTCACTCACTCGGGTATTCTGTAAATGCTGCTCGGAGGTTCAGTGACCGGGATATAATTTTCCTGCTTTTTCCTGAGCCTGTGCTCGGTAGATTGGGAGGTTTGGCCCGGGTTGGAGTATCTTGCGTCCCAGGGATGGGCAGTCACCCGCTGAGTGAAGCTGCAGTCGCCGCTTTCTGCTGGCAGCGGGTGATTGGAGAGTGCGGGGCCGGAATATTGCTGCTTTTCCATGTCTCACTCACGCTGGAGCTGAGGATGAGGGAATCGTTGATGGGTTTGTCTGAAACCAATAATTTCTTAGATTTCTACTGGGTTAGATGAAGGTACATAGTTCGTACAAATCCTTTTTCACTATATTTGACAGAAAAAATAATATTTTTCAAAAAGCTGTTTGTGCTGGAGCTCACTGGACAACAGTAGATCTGGAACCGTTTTGGGGATATTATCTTGTAGCCCACGTACCCAGTGGCAACCCTGAACTGCGTGACAAAGAATGCTGATGGGGGGAAAACAGTAAAGTCTTCACTCCTGGATGGTCTTGAATCACCAACCTTTCAGTTAACAAGAAAACACACTGACCAATTGTGCCTCAGAGACTTATACAAGTTCAGTCTACAAGGTATCCTAACCAGGGGGTCAGTGAGTCAAATCTTCAGATTGCTACTACCCAGATGACTATCTCTCTCTATCCGTCTTGCGCTTCCAAAATAAAAGTTGGGTCATGCATTGTGAACACATTGGAACAGTCTGATCCCTCCCGCTGCAGGCACATTCATATCACCGGGAACCAGCTCTCCTACAACCGGTGCCATCTCCCTTCAAGCCTCACGGTGTCTTGTCTGTTACCAAGTATTCTGATTGTCCCGAAGCCGATATTAGGTTTGAATTCCTGATGTGCAGTAACGAGAATCATTTAAATGTCTCAGATCAGTTATTTTCACTGATAACATCAGAGTCAATGTTCCATCGTCTTAAAGAAGAGGAAGGTGTCTTGACTGTCTCTGGTCAGTCGGGCTGTTCACCCTTCATTCTCTGATTCGATCCCTCAAAGCGGATTTTCATTTTCTCCTTGAGTTCCCTGACTACATCTGGCGGCATCTTTGATTTGAGAGGCATAATTTATAGTTCAGATGTAATGCATTTCCGATGAAAGATTACAGACCTGAAATGAAAACTATGTTTATCTCTCCACAGAGGCTATCAGGTCTGCTGAGAATTCTAGTATTTTCTGTTTTTATTTCAGATGACCAGCATCTCTAATATGTTGCTTTTCTTTACCTGATTAGTGAAACATTTAAGATTCTGAGCGTACCTGGCAGGGCGGGTGTTGAGAGGATGTTACCTCTTGTGGGAGAATCTAGAACTAGGGGGTCATTGTTTAAAAATAAGCGGTCACCCATTTAAAACAGAGAGGCAAAGTTTTTTTTTCTCAGAGTCATGAGTCTTTGGAACTCTCTTCCTGAAAAGACTATGGAAGCAGAGTCTTTGAATATTTTTAGGGCAGAGATGGATATATTCTTGGTAAGCAAGGGGGTGATAGGTTATCGGGGCTAGACGGGGTACAGATTTCAGGTTACTGTCAGGTTAGCCATTATCTTATTAAGTGACGGAGCAGGCTTGAGGGGCCTAATGGCCTACTCCTGCTTCGTGTTCTTATGTAGTGTTAAGGATGTGGAACCCATTACCAGCAGATTTCGAGATCCATGTCGGAGCTGAAAACGTGCAGGTAAGCTCACATTGTAAACAGATTGTTCACCAGGTGGAAATACAAAGGGATTCACCCTATCATCCCAATTACTGACACAGCAACACAGTCTTGCTGGTGTTATGACTGATGCAGTTGGTAAAGCTGAGTTATTTAAAATTCCCAGAAGGAAACCTTAAACAACTGTCACAACCTATCATTTTAAGTGTTATGTTTGAGATCCGACCCTAAATTCAGGAATCAGCTCTCGAAGTATTAAATTAAACAAAATGAAACATTTTATTAATTTACACAGGTGAAAATATATATACACATGGATACAAATTATTACTCTCAGAACTTTTCAAAAATTCCCAAACTAATCTCCATTAAGGCAACAGCAACCCATAGACTTAACCAGACACCAGGCATAGCATTTTCACCATACGAATTCAAAATTAGGTTCTTTTCATTTGTTCCTTGTGGAGTCAATTGGAGGCTTGCAGCTGCCTTTTGGTCTCACGTTGCCTCTGTTCTGCACACCCAAAATGATTGTCTTGTTATACCTACCATTACTGATTGAATGCAAATTCTCATTTTCCCACCAGCCTCTTTGAACATCCCCTTTTAACAATGAAAGTCCTTTCATAATACCAATTTTATTAAAAAAATATAAATATATTGCTTGGTAGCTGCTAGGTAGGTGTCCATTTTCACCCTACTTCTTGAATGCTCTATTAAAAAATGCAAATGCACGTTATTCCTCTTACCTCTCAAAACTAGCACACATCAAAGCACCCAGGCTAGCTGGCCTTAATCCAAATAAGACACACCCACAGACTAAACCCCTATTTTAAAAGAAAAGTATTTTCCAAAATATTATGTACATTAATAGCTTCATGACCCCGGTGGGAAGCCATTCAGATACTTCACGTGAGCAAAGGGCTTTATTTAGTTTGCCCACATGTTAACACTCCATCTTTAAAGGTTCAAAGGATTTGATCCACAATCAGAGGATTGCTAGTGGCAAAAGATGGTTTAAAAGCCACCAATTCACCCCATCTGCTGAGATTCCGCTGAGTTCAGAACTAACTCTAGGGGTTTGTTCTGCTGTTCATTACACCCAGGAGAGAATAATGGTGGAACCCAGAGTAATTTGGTCGCTGTATAAATTGATTCAACAATTTGATGCCTTTCCCCAATGGCACCCATCGTATCTGATTACATGACAGAGGTTTCTATCCGACATTTTCGCCCTTCAATGGCGGAGCGATCACCCACCATTCGCTGCGGGACAGAATGTGCCCTGTTCTGACGAGAAAAGTTCCTCGCACATGCGCACTGTTGTATGTGCTTGGAGCGTGCGCAATGCGGTCTCTTTCATGAGCATGCGCAGTGCTGGTCTGAGACTGAAGCTGCTCAGAGCGGGAGAGGGAATATCGAGTGGAGGAAACTAACAGAGTTAGTGGGTGTGTGAGAAGGAATGGAGCCAGCGGAGTGGGCAGGGAGGCTTCATAAAGGCACAGTGCAGGCCGCAGACTCCAAATAACAAGGTACGGGGTTTGCGGTTGCAGGGAACGAACCGAAAAATTCTGGTTTTCTCTCTTCACCAGCATGGGGGAAACGGCCGCCATCTTTATAGGGGGGTCGGGGTTGGGGGGGGGGGTGAAATGTGCAGCAGGGCGCATGCGCGGTCATACTGGTCTAGGTGGCTGGAGGAGAGAATGTTGTGCATTTCTATCCTGGACTGACAGGGAAGGATTCTGGAAACTCCTTTTACAGGGGGTTAGAAGGGGAGGATTTACACACAGCAAACTTAGACCAAGAGAAATATTTGTCTCTTAATTTATGTCCTGGATTGACAGTGATGGATTGTTTGTAAACTCCTTTTTCACAGAATCACTGAATCACACAGTGTTGAAGAGGTCCTTCGGCCCATCGAGTCTGCACCGACACGTGAGAAACACCTGACCTACCTCCCTAATCCCATTTTCCAGTACTTGGCCCATAGCCTTGAATGTTATGACGTGCCAACTGCTCATCCAGGTACTTTTTAATGGATGTGAGGCAACCCGCCTCTACCAACCTCCTAGGCAGTGAATTCCAGACCGTCACAACCCTCTGGGTAAAAAAGTTTTTTCTCACATTCCCCCTAAAGCTCCTGCCCCTCACATTGAACTTATGTCCCCTTGTGACAGATCCTTCAACTAAGGGGAACAGCTGCTCCCTATCCACCCTGGCATGCCCTTCATAATCTTATACACCTCAATCAGGTCGCCCCTCAGTCTTCTCTGCTTCAACGAAAACAACCCAAGACTATCCAACCTCTCTTCACAACTTAAATGTTCCATCCCAGGCAACATCCTGGTATATTAAATGGGAAGGATTTGCGGATTGGAAACGGAAACGAAACTTCACATTAAGATCTGACAGAATGACTTGATTCATCTGAACTTGATATTATCGGCCTCGAATTGTAAGCATTGAGTTCCAGGTCATTGCCACTCGCTGTGTAAAAATTTTTCCTCATATGCTCCCTGTAGATCTTGCCCCAAATCTTAAATTTGTAATCCCTTAAATCTGTATTCATGTAATCCTTTTATGATCAGATACTGTGAACAGCTTTTCTTTAACTACCCTATCTAAACCTATCATAATCTTGTACACCTCTCTCAAATCTCCCCTCAATCTACTTTTCTCCAAGGAGAACAACCCCAGTTTCTCCAAAGTAATCTTACAACATCCCTCATCCCTCGACCCATTCTGGTAAATCTCCTCTGTACCCTCTCAAGGACACTCACATCCTTCATAATGTGTGGTGATCACTGGTTTGCACAGACTCAGATGTTCTGTGCCCATGTGTATGACATCATCACACATCAACAATTACACGGTGACATCAACCTGCTCCCCGGGCATTTCCTCAACTGGGAGATTTTTCTCTGACTCCAGTGCTTCTGATATCTTTCCAGCTGCAGGCTCCAACAGAAGTGTTCAACATTGCAAACTCTGAATTTATTTCAGAGCTGAATGTTTTTGACCATTTATCTACAATCTAGACTTTTGTGCTGTGCTCTGTTATCTGTAAGAGGTTTCATGCCTCAGGGGCTGGTGTGAATTCTTTACTGTGGATCTAAATCCATGTTCATCCATTCCTCCGTTTCACCTCTGCCCCCCGCCCCTGATCACTTCTCTGCCATTGTCTAACTTCCTCTGTCTCTAGTTATGGGTGTATTTTAGCTCCATTTAGGATTTTACTGTTACTTCTGCCGACAATGTCTAAAGGAAGTTTCCATCGCTCCCCAACCCTGACCATGTGCTGCTGTCTTCCCAGCTTCACCTTCCCATCTTTCATAGTCAGGAATTGTTTTTCTCGCACTATAATCCATTTCTCTTCCACTTCTGAGCTTCTGTTGACCATCAAATTCTGTATAATTTTTATTCTCTAATTCATTCTGCATGGCCTGAAATGTTAGCTCTGTTTCTCTCTCCACAGATACCAGCAAATATTGGCAATCCCCAGTTGCCTGCGGAGATGATGATGTTTGACCTTCTTGAACCGCTGCAGTCCGTGTGGTGAAGGTGCTCCCACAATGATGTTAGGTAAGGAGTTACAGGTTATTCACCCAGCGATGAGGAAGGAACATTGATATACATCCAAATCAACAACAATAATTTGTATTTATATCGCACTTTCAATGTAAGACAATATTCCAAGGCATTTCAGAGAAATGTTGCAAAGCAAGGTTTAACACTGAGCAACATAAGGAGATATTAGGGCAGGTGACCAAAAGCTTGGTCAAATGGGTCGGTTTTAAGGAGCATCTTAAAGGGGAGAAAGAGAAGTGGAGAAGTTTAGGGAGGAAATTCCAGAGCTTGTGGCCAAGGCAAATGAAAGAATTGTCACCAATGGTGGAGCGATTAAAATCAGGAATTCTCAGGAGGCCGGAATTAGAGGAGCTGAGATACCTCAGAGGGTTGTGAGGCTGGATTACAGAGATAGGGAGGGTGAGACCCTGGAGGGATTTGAAAATACGGATGAGAAATTTAAAATTTTGCTTCTTATCCTGGAGCCTTTGTAGGTCAGTGAACACAGGAATGATGGGTGAACAAGACTTGGTGCGAGTAAGCGCATGGGTAGCAGAGTTTTGGATGGCCTTAAGATTACAGGGAGATTGAATGTGGGAGGCCGGCCGGGAGTGCGTTAGGATAGTTAAGTCTAGAGGTAACAAAGGAATGGATGAGAGTTTCAGCAGCAGATGAGCTGAGACTGGGGTGGAGTCGGGCGATGTTACTGAGGTGGAAATAGGCGGTCTTGGTGATGATGTGGATATGTGGTTGGAAGCTCATCTTGGGGTGAAATATTTCACCATGGTTGTGAACAGTCTGGTTCAGTCTCAGACAGTTGTCAGGAGAGGGATGGAGTCGGTGGATAGGGAATGGAGTTTGTAGTGGGGACTGAAGACAATGGCTTCAATCTTCTCAATATTTAAATGGAGGAAATTTCTGTACATCCAGTACTGGATGTCAGACAAGCCAGGATGGTGTGTGACTTGGAGGGGAACTTGGAGGTGATGGTGTTCACATACACCTGTTACCCTGGTCATTCTAGGTGGTTGAGGGTTTGGGAAGTTTTGTCAAAGTTCTGGTTTAGTTGTAGATCTATAACAACCCTCTCCTCATCCCCTACCTTTCCCACTTCCCTTCTCTCTCTGCCTCTCCCACTCCCCTTCTCTCCCTACCTCACCCACTCCCCTTCTCTCCCTACCTCTCCCACTCTCCTTCTCTCTCTGCCTCTCCCACTTCCCTTTTTTCTCTGCCTCTCCCACTCCCCTTCTCTCTCTGCCTCTCCCACTCCCCCTCTCTCTCGGCCTCTCCTATTCCCCTTCTCTCTCTGCCTCTCCTACTCCCCTTCTCTCCCTGCCTCTCCCACTCCCCTTCTCTCCCTGCCTCTCCCATTCCCCTTCTCTCTCTGCCTCTCCCACTCCCCTTCTCTCTCTTTCTCTCTCTATCGCATAGAATTCTCCAGCCCAGCGAGTTGTGGATTCTCCATCATTGAGTATATTTCAGGCAGAGATGGGGAGATTTTTGGTGTCTCAGGGAGTCGAGGGATATGGGGAGTGGGCGGGAAAGTGGAGTTGAAGCCCAAATTCAGCCACGATCGTATTGAATGGTGGAGCAGGCTCAACGGGTTGTCAGGACTTCTCTTGTTCCTACTAGTTATGCTCCTAAAGAGACCAGAGTCTTGTGTAGGCCCAGACCGGGTGGCAGGTTCCCTTCCCTGAAGGACATTAGTGAACCAGTTGGGTTTTGATGACAATCCAGCAGTTTTCATGGTCACTTTTTCCTCGTGCCGGCCCCACAAATTTCCAGATTCATTCAGCTCAATTTCACAACCTGCCTTTGTGTTTTTGTGGGTTCTCTCTCACTCCCTTTTTTCTGTTTTAAATCAGTTTCACAGGGTATTAGAAGGGGAGGATTTGCAGTCAGGAAACTGAAACCAAACATCACATCAGGATCTGACGGAGTCGCCCTATTGAACATGGACGGACAAAGCACCGTTCACAGTGGGGAGACACCGTGGAAATGTGGGGATTGTGGAATGGGATTCAGATTCCCGTCTGAGCTGGAAACTCATCGGCGCAGTCACACTGGGGAGAGACCGTTCACCTGCTTCGTATGTGGGAAGGGATTCACTTGATCATCCAGCCTGCTGAGACACCAGCGAGTTTACACAGGGGAGAAGCCGTTCACCTGCCCCGATTGTGGGAGTGGATTTACGCGACCATCAGGGCTGGTACAACATCAGCGAGTTCACGCAGGGGAGAGACCGTTCACCTGCTCCCAGTGTGGGAAGGGATTCACTGAGTCATCCTTCCTACTCAGATACCAGTGAGTTCATACAGGGGAGAGACCGTTCACCTGCTCCCAGTGTGGGAAGGGATTCATTCAATTATCGCATCTGCTGACACACCAGCGAGTTCACACTGACGAGAGACCTTTTAAATGCCCAGACTGCGGGAAGTCCTACAAAAGTTCCGGGAACCTGATGTCCCATCAACGTGTTCACACTGACGAGAGACCATTCAGGTGCTGTCACTGTGGGACTGGGTTCAGGGAATCATCTCAGCTCACTTTACACCTGCGAACTCACACTGGGGAGAGACCGTTCGCCTGCTCCAAGTGTGGGAAGGGTTTCACTCGGTGATCCAGCCTGCTGAGACACCAGCAAGTTCACAAGTAACTCAGAACATTGAGTGGATTTTCCTGTTAGTCACATCCAGGACTGACCCATGTACATTGGAGTCTGTTTCTGCTGATGTTAGTAAACATCAGCCCAGTTATAGGTGTTAATATTAAAAAAATATATGATATGATAAAGTCAAATAAATCAGCTTTGTATGAAATACAGTGAGTTGAGTCTTTTTAGTGGCTCTAACACAAGTTAGTTCATTTTGAAGGACCCTCCCTCTCCCCTGTCTCCTCCATCCTCACCTCCAACAACAAGTGTGAGGAGCTCATGGAGCTTCTTTGCCACTAAGATTGAGACAATCCAATCAGCTGCCTCTGCTGCTTCCCTCCCTTCCACTATCCCACCGAGACAAACTGTCTCTAAAGATCCCCCATGCCCGAGCTCTGAACCCACATCTTCCTCCAGTTTCTCTCCCATCGCCCCTCGTGCCCTCTCAGCACTCATCTTGTCCATGAGACCCAGCTTCTGCCCCATCGATCCTATTCCCACTAAACTGCTGATCATCTAATTTCTCCATGTAGCTGATATTGTTAATGGTTATCTCTCTCTCTTCTGGGACTGTCCCTCTTCACCTTTCAATGCATCCTCATCACCCATCCTAAAAAAAAAACCTCTGATCCCCCATTGTCTTCACAAACTACTGCCCCAGCTTCAACCTCCCTTTCCTCTCCAAAGTCCTTGTACTTGGTGTCCCCCAAGGATCTATCCTTGGCCCCTCCTATTTCTCATCTACATGCTGCCACTCGGTGACATCATCCAAAAGCACCGTGTTAGTTTTCACATGTACACTGACAACACCCAGCTCTACCTCACCACCATCCCTCTCCATTCCTCCATTGTTACTAAATTATCAAACTGCTTATCACACACCCAGTACTGGATGAGCAGAAATTTCCACCAATTAAAAATTGGGAAGACCAGAACCATTGTCTTCGGTCACCACTAAAATTCCCATTCCCTCACCGAGTCCATCCCTCCCTCTGGGAACTGTCTGAGGCTGAACCACACTGTTCACAATCTTCAACTCCAAGATGAGTTTCTGACCACATATCCACACCATCACTAACACCAGATATTTCAATCTCCAAAACGTCGCCCGTCTCCACCTCACCCCAGCTCATCTGCTGCTCAAACCCTCATCCATGTCCGTGTTACCTTTAGACTTGATGATTCCAATACGTTCCTGGCCGGCCCCTCACATTCACCCCGTCCCACACGGAATCATGAGATCATACAAAACTCTGTGCCTGTGTGTTCTCACCTCAAATCCCGTTCACCTATCACCCCTGTGCTCATTGACCCACATTGGCTCTTGGTCAAGCAATGTCTCCATTTTAAAATTGCATACTTGTTTCAAATCCCTCCATGGCCTCATCCCTCTCTATCTCTCTAATCTCCAGTCCTACAACTCTCCTAGATTTCAGCACTCATCCTCCTGGCCTCTTTGGCATCCCTGACTTTAATTACTCCACCACTGATGGCCGTGCCTAGGTGTGAAGCTTTGAAATTCTCTCCCTCAACTTCTCCACCCCTCCACCTCTCTCTCCTGATTAAAGATGTTGGTTAAAATTTACCTCTTCAATCACGGCTTTGTCCATTGACCCTAATATCTCCCTATGTGACTTGTCAGTTTTTTCTTTATGAAACTCCTCCGAAGCACCTTGGGATGTTTTATATAAGTTGTTTTTGTTTCATGACAGCCAGTTTGTGCACAGTAAGATTCCACAAACAGCAATCAGACTAACTGATTAATCTAGTTTTTTTGGTGCTGTCAGTTAAAGCACAAATGTTGGTCCCACTGCACCAGGAGAACTCCCCTGTGGACAGGATGTGGAATTGTTGAGCTCTCCTGAGCTGAGAGTGGAGCTGATTAAGCTGTCGGGCCTGCAGTGTACCTTGAAGAACTGCTGTCTGGGATCTTTCCTCTTAATTCACTGACTCCCAGCTGAAGTTGTTGCTGCAGTTAAATAGTTAACTTTGAATATCAATCCCAATTTAACCTTTGGAGCGAAATCTGCAACTTTAAATCAGCTGTAAAAAAGAAAGAAAATTCATGCTAATGCATTTGGGGAGGGCAAACAAAGCTGGAGAATACACAATAAACAGGAGAATATTGGGAGGGGTAGAGGAAGTGAGAGACCTCGGAGTCCATGTCCACAGGTCCCTGAAGGTGGCCGGACAGGTGGATCAGGTGGTAAAGAAAGCATATATTTATCAGAACTCACCATACACCAGCACATTCACACTGGGGAGAGGCCATTCACCTGTACGGAGTGTGGGAAGGGATTCACTCAGTTATCCACCCTGCTGAGACACGAACAAACTCACACTGAGGGGAGGCCATTCAGCTGCTCCGACTGTGGGAAAAGATTCACCCATTCAAACAACCTTGTGAGACACCAGCGAGTTCACACTGGGGAGAAGTTGTTCAGCTGCTCCGAGTGCGGCAAGAGATTTACTCAGTCATCTCAACTACTGACACATCAACAAATTCACACTGCCGAGTGGCCTTTTAAATGCCCAGACTGTGAGAAGTGCTTTAAAATTCCAGTGAACTGATGTCCCATCAACGTGTTCACACTAACGAGAGACCGTTCAGGTGCTCTCACTGTGGGACTGGGTTTAGGTGGTCATCTCAACTCACTGTACACCAGCGAATTCACACTGGAGAGAGGCCATTCAGCTGCTCCGAGTGTGGGAAGGGATTCACTCAGTCACTAACCTGCTGAGACACCATTGAGTTCACAATTAACAAGTGATTGGATTTTGCTGTGAATCACATCCAGGTCTAAACCATGTTCATTGGGGTCTGTTTCTGCTGATGATAATAAACTCCAGCCCAGTTATAGGGGTTTATATTCTGGATAACAATCAGATTTGTGTTAAACACATGGTGCATTGAGTCTTTTTTAATATTGCTAGCACAAAATAGTTCCTTTTGAACATAAGAACACGTCTCAGGATATTGGGGCAGCAATGAACAAACTCAGGGGAATATTGGATACTGAATCAAAACAACATTATATTCTTTCTCCGTGTGACCTGCCTCAGAATTCTCTCATCAAACAGACCATCAACATGAGAGGAGTTGACATTTTCAGTCATTCCAAGAGGAAATTAGAGGCTGTAATTATCCACGGATGTTGTTCTGAAATGTTACAACCTCCCACTGTCACCAAGGCTGGCAATAGACAGCTCATTGTTCTAATTGTGTTGTAGCCTCTGTCCCAGATGTTGTTCAATATAGATTTAATGTTCAGAGAAAGGGGTGAGATTGGATGGTCAAAATCGCTCACAGGCTATGGAGGGTGATGTTGACTTGAATGTGCTAAAAACAGTGTTCTTCACAGGCACCAATACTTTATCCCCAGTATTAGTCACTTTGGTTGTTGTTGTCCACCTGATAGGACAGGATGTGTCCTCATGTGTCTGTTTGTATGAGTGCGGGTGCGTCCCTGAGTATGGAAGTGGGTGTGGACATGATTTCTGAGTGTGTGAGACTGACAGAGAATGTGTGTGTGGGTCTCTGTGTGTGGTTGTTTGTGCTGCTTCTCATTAGCTATAACACAAACCTTCCTCACCAAGCAGACAACATGGCTCCTGAGAATCCCATCCAGTGATGTGAGTGGTACGATTTGGAGATTCTTCATCCAGGGTGAAACCACAGGCTGTCTGTGTGCTGTGTAAAACTTGACACCTACACAACCAGGCCCCACTTCTCCTGGAGCAACATGAAGTGTCTGCTGCTTTCCAGATCCATTCCTTTCCTATCACCATTATCCTCAGATAGTTCACAAATTCTTTGTGTACATCATCCTCCAACATGCCGATGGTTTCCACTTTAAATATTTCCATCGGTCTTTTTCACAGACAGCAATGGGATTGCTGCTATCACAGGAATCAGTTCTGAAATACTGTCCCTCTGATCTTCAGGCTCCCTGGAGAAATACACTGATCCAGATCTTCCCACCTAACACAAATCCATATCCCCATCTGAGTTCCAGATGTTAACGTGATGTCATTTCAGCCCTTTAAACCTGATTTGGCACACCCACTCCACACATATGACAAGAGGTTGTCTTTGAGATCAGTAGTTCCTTTATAATCTGGGTTGTTCTGAATGATGACAATATGAACCTTCTTCCTAACCTGTCCTAACCCTTGAAAGAGGGGGAATGTGCCTTTAACACATATATGCTTCAAGTTCATAATTCTGCTTAGCCTAACGTAATTAATTTAGGACTAACAGAAGGATTAGGGTATAATCGAATGAACAGATCTCCAACGGGGACTTCCTGCTAATGTTGGGATTACGAGGTTAGACATTATTTTTACATTGTTTTTTAACAATTTGCTGATTTTTGATGGAAAGGGAGACAGTGAGAAGGAGCTAGAAAGTCGAGGAAGTCAGAGGAAGTGCACTTCTGGTGTGAGGGTGGAGAGGGAAAATAGAGGTACCAGGTATGGGTGCAGACCATTTCTACATCGGCATGAACGTACAGGATGGAAATTATAAACAAGGGCACATGATTCATTCTGTAATCATGATCAATGCTGTAATGTCTACAAAATACTCCAAACGTATGGGAGAAACTTGTATCGATGAGATGTCTTTGGGGCTCTCCTGTATCTGCATATTCATCATTAAACTTTCTTTTCCATCGCACAGCTGACTCATGCCGAGTGTTTTAGATTCTCCTCAGCACCCGTCTGTCGGTTTGTTACGTTACACTGGGTAACACTTTGTTCAGATCTGACCGATATTAGTGGAATCAAAGGAGACAATTGATTATAAATGTTACTTTATTGCATCTACACAACTACAAACAATAATCTCATGCCCTTCTGCCCACTGGGGACCCTGCGGCGATGGCTGGTCGAGAGATATCCTCAAATTCCTGGCACCGGTCGCCAACCCAGTCCATAGGTGAAGTCCAAATTCGACTGGAAGGTCCCTGCTTTTATAGTATGGGGAAAAAAAAGGACTAATCTTGTTTGCTACATTCTTTCTCGAGTTAGTCATGGCCATCTGGTGTTTGTAAATATTAGACAGATTATACGATATTAACCCATGAATATCATTCGGAGACCGTGGCAATCCGCAGATTCACACACGGTTCATTCACTGAAACCAGGGACTCTCCTTGTCCTAACGGTGACATTCCCTGTCTGCCCGGTTATTTCTTCAAGTCAGTCAGCCCTTGAATTGTTTGTACATTGTTTCATCATGTCCCACCCAGCTGGCCACCAGTGCAGAGGCATTGGAGGAGGACGGTTTGGTCCACGTTGTTAGAGGCTGCGGACAGGCCAAGAAGGACAATGAGGGAGTTTTCCTTTGTCACATTCACATCGGGTGTCATTGGTGCCTTTGGGAAGAGCTATTTCGATACCGTGACAGGGACAGAGATCTTATTGGAGGGATTTAAACATGGAGTTCTGGGAAATGTGGACATGGATTTGGGGGGTGATCAGGACTTTGGAGAGCGAAAGGAGGTTGGAGCTGGAGCGGGGTTTAATAGGATAGTGGGGTCAAGTGTTGGTTTTATTCAGGACAGGTGATGATGGCAGATTTGAAGGTGACAGGGACAGTACCTGAAGAAAGAGGGCCATTAACAATATCAGTGAACATGGGGAAAATGGGTGATCAGCAGTTTAGCGGGAATAGGGTCGATGGAGCAGGAGGTGGGTCTCATGGACAAAGTGAGCTCTGAGAGGGCAGGAAGGGGAGATGGGAGAGAAACTGGAGAAAGATGTGGGTTCAGAGCTCGGACATGGGGGGTCTTTAGAGAAAGTTTGTCCCGATGGGCTAGTGGAAGGGAAGAAAGCAGCAGAGGCAGCTGATCAGATTGTCTCAATCTTAGTGACAAAGAAGCTCCAGGAGCTCCTCACACTTGTTGCTGGAGGTGAGGATGGAGGACACAGGGGAGAGGGAGAGCCCTTCAAAAGGAACTAATGTCTTAGGGATAGTAAAAAGATTCAACATCATGTATTTAATAGAAAGCTTAATGATTTTATTTTTATCCAGAATATTAACACCTATAACTGGGCTGGAGTTTACTAACATCAGCAGAAACAGACCCCAGTGAAACATGGTTCAGTTGCAAAACTCAATCACTGTAGTTACTCGTGAACCTGCTGGTGTCTCAGCAGGTTGGATGACTGAGTGAAACCTTTCCCACACTCAAAGCAGGTGAACGGTCTCTCCCCTGTGTGAACTCGCTGGTGTTTCAGGAGGTTGGATGACTGAGTAAATCCCTTCCCACACACGGAGCAGGTGAACGGCCTCTCTCCAGTGTGAACTCGCTGGTGTGAAATAAGATTAGCTGATCGCCTGAACCCAGTCCCACAGTGAGAGCACCTGAATGGTCTCTCGTCAGTGTGAACATGTTGATGGGACACCAGGTCCCCGGAACTTTTATAGCACTTCCCGCAGTCTGGACATTAAAAAGGTGTCTCCTCACTGTGAACTCGCTGGTGCATCAACAGATGGGATGAATCAGTGAATCCCTTCCCACATTCTGAACAGGTGAAATGCCTCTCTCCAGTGTGACCATGCTGGTGTCTCAGCAGGTTGGATGATTGAGTGAATCCCTTCCCACACTTGGAACAGATAAATGGCTTCTCCCCAGTGTGAATACGTTGGTGCACAGTCAGATGAGATGATCGCCTGAACCCAGTCCCACAGTAAGAGCAGCTGAACAGTCTCTCATCAGTGTGAACGCGTTGATGGGACATCAGTTCCCAGGAACATTTGTAGCACTTCCCACAGTCCAAGCATTTAAAAGGTCTCTCGTCAGTGTGAACTCGCTGGTGTTTCAGTAGGTAGGATGAACGAGTGAATCCCTTCCCACACTCGGAGCAGATGAACGGTCTCTCTGCTGTTTAACTGCACCGATGTCTTTCCATGCAATTGAATCCCTTCCCACAGTCCCCACATTTCCACGGTTTCTCCCTGTTGGGACTGCATTTATGTGATTAACAGATTAGATGATTGGCTGAAGCCTTGTCCACACACACAACACGTTTATGGTTTCTCCCCACTGTGAACGGTGCTTTTTCCTTCCATGTTCAAAATCCGATGAAATTCAGGCTACGATAAACTGTGCAACTCCATCAAATCCTGATGTCATGTTTGGTTTCAGTTTCCTGACTGCAAATCCTCTCCTTCTAATATCCTGTGGAATTGATTTAAAACAGAAAGAGGGAGTGAGAGAGAACCAACAAAGGCAGGTTGTGAAACTGAGCTGAATGAATCTGGGAATTTGTGGGGCCGGCACGAGGAAAAAGTGACCATGAAAGATGCTGGATTGTCACAAAAACTCAACTGGTTCACTAAGGTCCACCAGAGAAAGGACCTTCTACACAGTCTGTGCACATAAATTTCAAAATTGTGCCTGAACACCAAGGTCTAGGTCATAGGAGCAGGAGTCCTAACACTGACTCCTGGGGAAATCCACTTTCAACCTTCCTCCATTCTGAAAAATAATTTATCTCTGTTTCCTGTCACTCAGTCAATTTTGTATCCATGTTGCTGCTGCCCATTTTGTTCTATGAGCTATAACTTTGCTCACAAGTCTGTTATGTGGCACTTTATCGAATGCCACTTGGAAGACCATGTACACCACATTAACAGCATTACCCTCATCAACCACACTGTTAACTCTCGAAAAACCTTAAGCAAGTTAATTTAACATGATTTTCCCTTAACAAACTTGTGCTGGCTTTCCTGAATTAGCCCACAATTGCTTAATTGACTATTAATTTTGTCCAGAATTATCACTCCCAAGGCTAAACAGACTGGTCTGGTAGTTGCTGGGCTTATCATTACACCCTTTTTGAACAAAGGTGTATGATTTGCAATTCTCCTGTCCTCTGTAACCACTCATGGGTCTGAAGAAGATTGGAATAATATGGTCAGTGCCTCCACAATTTCCACTCTGAATTCCCTCAGATATATCCCTTGGATATATCTCATCCAATTCAGGTGCCTTGTCAACTTTATCAGACAGCCTATATAATACCTTCTCCTTATCAATATTAAACACCACAAGTGTTTGAACTCCCTCCTCTTTAACCATGACCTGTGCAGCATCATCTTCTTTGGTAAAGACAGATGCCAAATATTCATTTATACCTCATCCATGCCCCCTGTCCCAATGGGTAAATCACCTTTTTTAAATCCCTAATCAGCCCCTGTCTCCTTTTACCACCCTGTTACTAGGTATCAGCCAGAGAAAGCGTTTTGATTTCCTTCCATGTTAGCTGCCAGTCTCTTCTCATACTCTCTCTTTGCTTCTCTTACTTTCTTTTTCCAATTTCTCTCTGAATCTTCTTTCTTTATCCTGTCTCTCGGTTGTATTAGCCACCTGATATCTCTGTTAGCAGACTTATTCATCTTCATCTTAATCTCTTCTCTTATTTAGTGAGCTGTGAATATGTTAGCCACACCTTCCTCATTTGTAAGAATATGTCATTACTATGTCTGACCTATTTCCTCTTTAAGGCAGCCCATTCCTCAATTACAGTTTCTCCTGCCAACCTTTGATTCCACTTTACTGGGTCAGATCCATTCTCACCCTATTGAAGTTGGCTTTCCCCAGTTAATTATTCTTTCTCCTACAAGTAACCTTTGCCCACAGACAGACAGGCCAACTGTTTACCTTCCAGATTTAAAGGCCGATGATATTCAGGTCCTCACGAGTCGAGTGACTCTGCCAGATCTGAACTGATGTTTGATTTGAGTTTCCCATCTGTCAACTCTCCACTTCTAAGATCCAGTATCAGAAATTTACAAAAACACTAACCGTCAGTCCAAGATAGAAATTGAGAAGAGACAAACATTTCTCTTGGTTTAAGTTTGCTGTGTGTAAATCCTCCCCTTCTAAACCCCTGTAAAAGGAGTTTCCAAAATCCATCCCTGTCAGTCCAGGAAAGAACTGCACAACATCCTCTCCTCCTGCTACCTGGACCAGGATGACCACGCATGCGCCCTGCTGCACATTGCCCCTGTGAAGATGGCGGTTGTTAACTCGGGCCTGTCTCCGAGAGGAGACGCGGGTCAGAGTTGTCCCCTCTCCATGCGGTGTAACCGCAGGACCGGTAGCTTCTTATTGAAGATTTCAGACCTTCACAGGGTCTTCATGAAGCCTCCCCGCCCACTCCGCCGCCTCCATCCCTCCCCCACCCACCGGCTCCTTTTACTCGCCTGTGTTCGCCATTTCTCAGCGTCTTCCACCAGCTCCAGGTACAGATGGTACTGCGCATGCTCCAGTCAGAGATCGCAATGCGCATGTACCAGTCACAGCCAGCTACTGCGCCTGCGCGAAGACCGCCAGTCGTGAGGATAGAGCACATTCTGCCCCACACTGAATCCTGGGTCAACGTACCGCCATTGAAAGGCCTTTTCTGATAAGATAATTATGTTTTATGATCCGATGATGATTGGCGCCATAGGGCCAATATATAAAATTATTAATATTGATATGGCAACCATAGTGCACGGCCCCTCCACCATAGTTCTGTCCTGGGTGTAATTAACAACAGAACAAACCCTGACAGTTAGATCTGAACCCACTGGAGTCTCAGCAGCGGCGCAGACAAGTGATTTTTCTTCCCATATTCTGACTACTGAAACTCTGTCTTGTCAGTTGGAATGTAGCAATTGTGGATCTAATCCTTTGACCTTCTAAAACTGGAGTGTGAGCAGGTGGGCAGTGAGCAAAGAGTTGCACACATGAAGTATCTGAATGGTCTCCCACTGGTATGACTGTGCTGCTGTGTCAGAAAATGGAATAACGAGGTGAATCCATTTCCACATTCAGCTGGTGTGATTTCATGGTGTGATTTTGCAACATGAGTTTCAGCTCACACTGGGATCTCAAACCCTTCTAAGAATGTGCTCTATATTCTCAACCACAGTTAGAGAAAGGTGGTGCTGTAAATCTGAAATTAAAAAAAACAAAATATTGGAATTTTCAGTAGATCTGGCAGTGTCTGTGAAGAGTGAAAGATGTATTTAAATTTCAGGGCTGTGACTTTCCATCAGAACTGCACTGCATCAGTGAGCAAACTTGAAAACTTAACTCTATTTCTCAATTCACAGATTCTCCTGGATGTGCTGAGTATTTCCATGATTTTCTGCTTTTATCTCTGATTGAAGAAGTTGCATATGAATTGTGCATTAGATTTATTGATGACTAACATATATTTATTCTCAACCATCTACAAGTGGAAAACTCTTCCACTTGTCTACCCTGTCAACCCCTTTCATTATCTTAAAGGCCTTAGTCAAGTCATCCCTCATTTTCTTTTCCAGAGGAAAACTTTTCAATCTGTTAAATCTTTGTGAATTTGACATATTTTCCAATTCTGGCATCATTCCAGTAAATCTTTTTTGCACCATCCCCAGTGCTTCGCTCCTTACTGTAATATGGAGGCAGAGCTAATCTGAGCATCAAAGTCACATTGTCCCAAATTCCTGTATGTTGTAAGGATCATTATGGCAGTGGGAGAGGGGACTGTGGTTTCGAGCTGTTATTCACCATCCCCTGTTTCAGCCATTCTCCCATTAGCTGAAAATAAGATTAGATGAAATGAGCAGACCTAATGAGCCAGTCTGAGACATTATGAATCAATTACAAAGTTGTCTCTCAGCCTTACAGTGAAGCAGAGGGTAATTTTCATTCTAAATTTGCTAATTATACCATTAAGAATACCTCTCAGAGAATGACTACATTTCAGCATGGGGCCAGTGTAAAGCTCATTTAACATGATTACCAAGCAGTGAAGAGGTGAATTTGTAATTCACATGCACCTTGTTTGTTCATTTCCCAGATTAATAGTTGCGCTGAGTCTGTTGTTCTCTATCTTGATATGTTCAAGATGGAAATCCATAAATATTTGGGCACTAAGGGATATGGTGATAGGATGGGAAAGTGGAGTTGAGCTGGAAGAACATTTAATGGTGGAGCAGGCTCAAGGGGCCTTTTAGTCCAACCCTGCTCCTATTTCTTGTGTTCTTATGAACATCAGTGTGAAACATTTCCATTCAAGCACAGCAGATGCAGCAGCACCCGTCCACCTCCTCCCTTCCCACATTCCAGGGCCCCAAACACTTTCCAAGGGGCACAGTGATTTACTGGTACTTCTTGCTATTCAATATTGTCTATTCACTGACCACAGTACGGTTTTCTCTACATTGAGGAGATTAAATCCCAATTGGGTAACTGCTTTGTGGAACATCACCTTTCAGTCTCCAAGTGTGACCCTGAGGTTCTGGTCATTTACCAGTTTAATCTCCACCCACTCCCACTTTGACCTCAGCCTCCTGCACTGTTCCAATGAAGCTCAATGGAAGCTCGAGGAACAGCAGCCCATCTTTCATTGGACACTTTACATCCTTCTGGACTCAACATTCATTTTGACAATTTCAGATCATAACCACTGCTCCCATTTTTTCTGACAGTAGGTGCTGGTAATGGTTCTTCTTTTACCATTTATCCCTCCTCTGGGCCTGTGTTGTTTCTCCACTTGTCCCATTAGTTTATTTCCTTGTCTCATTATCACCCAATGCTGCCTTGCACCATCATCCCCTTTGTCATTTAATCACGAGTTCAGGCTCGGACAAGGGGGATCTTTAGAGATAGTTTATCCTGGTGGGCTAGTGGGAGGGAGGGAAGCAGCAGAGGCAGCTGATCAGATTGTCTCAATCTTAGTGACAAAGAAGCTCCATGAGCTCCTCACACTTGTTGCTGGGGGTGAGGATGGAGGAGACAGGGGAGAGGGAGAGGCCTTTAAAAAGGAACTAACTTGTGCTAGAAATATAAAAAATACTCAACTGTTCATCGCAAAGCTAATTTATTCCAATTTTATACATAATATGTAACTGGGCTGGAGTTTATTATCAAAAAGGAACGAACGTGTTAAAAATAGTAAAAAGGTTCAACGCATTGTGTTTAACACAATGCTGATTTATTTGACTTTTATCTAAGTGGGCTGGAGTTTATTAGTGTCTACAGAAACACACTATAATCAACATACTTCAGTCCTGAATGTTATTAAGAGCAAAATCCCATCACGACAGTTACTTGTGAATTCTCTGGTGTCTTAGCCGGTGGGATGACTGACTGAATCCCTTCCCACATTCGGAGCAGGTAAATGGCCTCTCTCCAGTGTGAACTCTCTGGTGTCTCCGCAGGCCGGATGACTGACTGAATCCCTTCCCACATTCGGGGCAGGTAAATGGCCTCTCTCCAGTGTGAACTCTCTGGTGCAGCAGCAGGTTGGATGACTGAGTGAATCCCTTTCCACATTCGGAGCAGGTAAATGGCCTCTCTCCAGTGTGAACTCTCTGGTGCAGCAGCAGGTTGGACGACTGAGTGAATCCCTTCCCACATTCGAAGCAGGTAAATGGCCTCTCTCCAGTGTGAACTCTCTGGTGCAGCAGCAGGTTGGATGACTGAGTGAATCCCTTCCCACATTCGGAGCAGGTAAATGGCCTCTCTCCAGTGTGAACTCTCTGGTGCGTGATGAGTTGAGATGATCGTCTGAACCCAGTCCCACAGTGAGAGCACCTGAACGGTCTCTCATCAGCGTGAACATGTTGATGGGACTTTAGTTCCACAGAACTTTTGAAGCAGTTCTCACACTGTGGGCATTTAAAAGGTCTCTCATCTGTGTTAACTCGCTGGTGTCTCATGAGGTTGGCTAATTGAGTGAATCCCTTCCCACGCTCAGAGCAAGTGAATGGTCTCTCCCCAGTGTGAGTGCACCAATGCGTTCCCAGTTCCGATGGGGATTTGAATCTCTTCCCACAGTCCCCACATTTCCATGGTTTCTCTCCATTGTGACTGCATTTATGCTCCGTCAGGTCAGATGATTGGCTGAAGCCTCGTCCACACACAGAACACGTGTACGGTGTCTCCCCACTGTGAACGGTGCTTTTTCCTTCCATGTTCAAAATCTGAAGATACTCAGTTTAAGATAAATTAGGCGACTCCATCAGATCCTGATGTGATGTTTGGTTTCAGTTTCCCGACTGCAAATCCTCCCCTTCTAATACCCTGTGGAATTGATTTAAAACAGAAAAAGGGGAGTGAGAGAGAACCCACAAAAAGACAAAGGCAGGTTGTGAAATTGAGCTGAATGAATCTGGGAATTTTTGGGGCCGGCACTGGGAAAAAGTGACCACGAAAACTGCTGGATTGTCATAAAAACCCAACTGGTTCATTAATGACCATCAGGGGAGGGAACCTGCCACCCGGTCTGGGCCGACACTAGACTCTGGCCTCTATAAGAACATACGAAATAGGAACAAGAGAAGACCTAACACCCCATCGAGCCTGCTCCACCATTCAATACGATTGTGGCTGACCTTGGGCTTCAACTCCACTTTCCTGCCCACTCCCCATATCCCTCGACTCCCCGAGACCCCAAAAATCTCTCCACCTCAGCCTGAAATATATTCAAAGATGGAGCATCCACAACTCGCTGGCTGGAGAATTCAATGTGACAGAGAGAGTAAGAGAGAGAGGAGTGGGAGAGACAGAGAGAAGGTTACTAAACAAAGCACAGGATGTCAATAAACATAATTCAAGTACATGGGATTGGGGTAATATCCTGTTATAGATTGAGAATTGGTGCACAGACAGAAAACAGAGTCGGAATAAATGTCTCATTATCAGGATGACAGGCTGTTATTTGTGGGATCCTGCAAGGATCAGTACTTGGCCCACAGCCATTCACAAACTACACAAATGATTTGAAGGTACTCATTTAAGCAGCACCTAAATTTTCACATTCTCATCCTTGTTTTCCTCCATTGTTGTGATCATTCCTATCTCTGTAACCTCCTCCAGCCTCACAATCCTCCCGAGATATCTGCTCTTCTTGAATTCGAGAATTACTGATTTTAATAATTCCATCACTGGTTGCCATTCTGTCAGTTTCCAAGACTCTAGAATTCCCTCCCTAAACCTCTCTGCTTCTCTACCTCATTTGCATCCTTTAAGATATTCCTTCAGACCGACCACTTTGACCAAATTATTGGTCACCTGCCTGAGTATCTCCATGGTTTCTAACATTTCTGTGAAATGTCTTGGTAAACTATATAACAATAAATGTGCGATATAAACACAAATTGTTGTTGTTGAGTTGGAGATATATTAATGTCCCTTCCTCATCGCTGGCTGAATAACCTGTAGCTCCTTACCTCACAGCATTGTGCGAGCACCTTGACCACACGAACTTAATTAGTAATGGGTTGAAAGGTTATGGGGAGAGGGAGGGAAATTGGAGTTGAGGCCAAAATGAGATCAGCCATGATCTTAATGAATGGTGGGGCAGGTTCGAGGGGCTGAATTGCCCACTCCTGCTCCTAGTTCTTATGTTCAAGGATCTATGGACATGCACACCAAGGGTCTGTACTTCCTCAGGTCCTACCATTCATCATGTACTCCCTTGTCTAGTTAGTCCTCCAAAAATGCATCACCTCACACTTTTTTGGATTAAATTCCATTTTACACTTCTGCCCATCTGACCAGCCCGTCTATATCGTCCGGTTGTCTAAGGGTTTCCTCCTCGCTATTTACCACACTAGTGATTTTTCTGTGTTACCTGTGAACTTACTGATCATACCTCCTACATTCATGTCTACATCATTAATGTCCACGAAGAACAACAAGGGACCCAGCACCAAACCCTGCAGTACGCCACTGGACACAGGCTTCCAGTCACAAAAACAACCTTTGACCATCACCCTCTGCCTCCTGACACTGAGCTAATTCTGGATCCAATTTGCCAAATTGCCCTGGATCACATGGGCTCTTACCTTCTGGACCTGTCTCCCATGCCAGACCTTGTCAAAAGCCTTAGAGAATTCCATGTGGACTACATCAATTGAACTACCCTCATCGACACACCTCGTCACCTCCTCGAAAAATTCAATCAAATTTGTTAGACATGAGCTCTCACTGACAAAGCCTTGCTGACTATCCTTGATTAATTCTTGCCTCTCCACGTGGGGATTAATTCTGTCCCTCAGAATGTTTCCCTACCACTGATGTTGGAATCACTGGCCTATTAGCTCCCTGGTTTATCCCTACCATTCTTCTTTAATAATGGTACCACATTAGCTGTCCTCCAGTCCTCTGGCACCCCTCCTGTGGCCAGAGAGGATTTGAAAATTAATGTCAGGGCCCATGCAATCTCCTCCCTTGCCTCCCACAGCACCTGGCATACATCTCATCTGGGCCTGGGGATTAATACACTTTTAAGGCCCAATAAAACCGCTAATACCTCCTCCCACTCAATACTCATTTGTTCAAGTGTATCACAATCCCCCTCCCTGATATCTACATCGTCCTTCTGTATAGTTAATACAGATGCAAAGCACGCATTTAAAACCTCATCTACATCTTCCAGCTCCTCACACAGATTGCCATTTTGCTCCCTGATGGCCCCTAATCTTTCCCTGCTGATCCTCTTGCCCTGAATATACTTATAATATGCCTTTGGATTTTAACTTACTTCACCCAGCTGTCTTTTTCATGGCCCCTCTTCACCTTCCTAATTTCTTTTTTAAGTAACCCCCTGCACTTTCTCTACCCATCAAGGGCTCCTGCTGTTTTGAGCCCTCGGTATGGACCATAAACTTCCCTTTTACCCCCCCTTATCTAATCCTGTCAATTCCTTAACATCCCGGTTTCTCTGGACTTGTTGGACCTTTGTGGGAAAATGTTGGCCCTGCACTCTCACTATTTCCTTTTTGAATGACTCCCACTGCTCTGATGTTGATTTTCCTACAAGTAGCTGCTCCCAGTCCACTTTGGCCAGGTCCTGTCTTATGTTGAAATTGGCTTTCCCCCAATTCAAAACCCTTATTTTCGATCCATCTTCGTCCTTTTCCATAACTACTTAAATCTTACTGAGTTATGGTCATTATCACAGAACTGCTCCCCCACTGACACTTCTACAACTTGCCCAGCTTTGTTCTGTAAAAGAAGGTCCAGCACCTCTCTTGTCGGACTTTCTATGTGCTGGCTTAAAAATCTCTCCTGGATACATTTGAAGAATTCAGCCCCCTCAAAGTCTTTCACACTTTGTTTATCCCAGTTAATATTGGGGAAGTTGAAATCCCCGTCTATTATTACCCTATTATTTTGACACTTCTGAGATTTTCCTACATATCTGCCCTTCTATCTCTCCCTGACTGTTTGGGGGTCTATAGTATGCTCCCAACAATGTCATTGCCCCCTTTTTATTTTTAAGTTCTACCTATATGGCCTGATTTAAGGAACCTTCCAAGATACCATCCCTCCATACTACAGTAATTGACTCCTTGATCAATATTGTGACACCACCATCTCTTTTACAACCTCCTGTCTCACATGAAGATTCTAAATCGTGGAATATTGAGCTGCCAATCCTGCCCCTCCCTCAGCCATGTCGCTGTGATAGCAATGATATCACATCCCCATGTGTTAATCAGCATCGGCAACTCATCTGCCTTACTCACAACACGCCTTACATTAAAAGAAATGTCATCCAGCCTTGCCATGTTGCCTTGTGCCTTAACTTGACTATGTACACCTTGCCTTCCAGACTGACTTGTTTTTTCTTATATTCTTGTATGTACATCACCCCCTACTATACCTCCACTCAGTATCCCACCCCCATGCCAAATTAGTTTAAGAGCCCACCGACAGCACTAGCAAATTTCCCCACACCTTTTCTCACAAGGTCTCTTGTCAGTGAGAATGTGCTGGTGTCCCAGCAGTTCGGATGATGGCCTAGACCTCTTACCACACTGTGAGCAACTGAACAGCCTCTAGCCAGTGTGAATTCAATGTGTTTCAGCAAGTCAGTCCAAAGAGACAAACATTTCTCTGGGTTTGAGTTTGCTGTGTGTAAATCCTCCCCTTCTAACCCCCTGTAAAAGGAGTTTCCAAACACTCGGTATAAACTGGGCTCCGGGAGTTTCTAATCCGGGTTTGGAGTCCTACACCGGGTGTGTGTGAACCCTCCCAGTCCACCCTCCGGCTCCATTCCTCTCCTGCACTCGGCCCTTTCTCACCCGCTGGACTTTAAATTCCACCGCAACAAAAACAAAAATACCTGGAAAAACTCAGCAGGTCTGACAGCATCTGCTGAGAGGAAACAGTTAACGTCTCGAGTCCATATGACTCTTCAACAGAACTAAGTAAAAATAGAAGAGAGGTGAAATATAAGCTGGTTTAGGGGGGGCGGGACAAGTAGAGCTGGATAGAGGGCCAGTGATAGGTGGAGATAAGCAAAAGATGTCACAGACAAAAGAGCAAAGTGGTGTTGAAGGTGGTGATATTATCTAAGGAATGTGCTAATTAAGGGTAGAAAGCAGGACGAGCAAGGTACAGACAGCCCTAGTGGGGGTGGGGGGAAGGAATTGAAAAAGGCTAAAAGGTAGAGATAAAACAATGGATGGAAATACGTTTAAAAATAATGGAAATAAGTGGGAAAAGAAAAATCTATATCAATTATTGGGGGAAAAAATCCACCGCCTTCATCCCGGTCCCGAGCCCACACTGCGCATGCTCCACTCCCAGCATGCTCCGCCCCTCTCACTCCGATTGACTGGAGGACCAGCTGCTCCCTCTCGGTCATCCAATCCCGCCCCTTCTTCGTTTTGGTTCTGAGCTGCCGCCAATCATTTGAAGTCGGAACATGCGCAGTCCGTGGAGACAGACGGTAAGTGAGCTCGAGCGAGCGGATTTAAAATGCGGGTTTAACAAAGACCGAGTGCGGATGCAGAACCGAAAATAAACCCGTGAACAGAGATAGGGCTGACGGGTGAATTTGGAAGCTTCATAAACTCACGGTGTCGGCCCCAAACCCTCAATAAGGAGCCGCCGGTCCCGGGTTTGCTCGGAGCTGCGGGAGAAAGGCCCGAGTTAACGGCCGCCATCTTTATAGGGGCAATGTGAGAATGGGCGCATGCGCGGCCATCTTGATGGGTCAAAGTTCTACAGAGCGCATGCGCGGCCGCCATCCTCACGGGAACAATGAGCAACAGCCCGAGGGAGACGTTCATAAAATGTGTGTTCACCTGGAGTTTTAGATCAGCAACAATAGAATTATAAACCCACAGTCACTCAGCAGTACAGAATTTAAGTATTGCTGAAAAAGGGAGACATATTGCTGATATTTCATGTTGCACTCCTCTGGACAGATGCAAAAAAAACAAATTTCTCAGCAAATAACAACTTATGCTGCACAAGGAAACGGTGTTGACTGGTTGGCCAGTCAGCTCTGATTGGTCAAGGCATTGCCATGGAGAATGCATCAAAGAGCGATCATCCTCCATGCTTTTGTTTTATTGGACAAACGGCCCCATCCCTGGACATGCACCTTCTGTCTGCAGTGGACAGTGAAAAAATGTAGCTTCTAGCAAGCATAAATGAGCCACATTATGAGCCCGACTTATAATCTTTGAAATTTGATGTTCTTGCGTCTGTCCTGATGAGTGCAAGAGAAAAGGTTTCAACAGAATGTCTCTTTTTTTAGCAATACTCAAGTGTCTTAAAGGGGGAAAATGTGGTAGACAGAGGGAGATGTGTAGGGAGAGAATTTCAGAATTTGGGAACGAGGGAACATAAGGCAAGGTCATTAATGCTGGAGTGATTAAAATGGAGAATGTACAAGCTATCAGAATTTGAGCAGTGCAGATATCTCGGAGGGTTGTGGGGCTGGAGGAGATTACAGAGAAAGGGAGGGGCGAGACCATGGAGGGATTTGAAAACAAGGATGAGAATTTTAAAATCAAGCTGTTGCTTGACCGGGATCCAAGGCAGGTCAGGAAGCAGAGGGTGACAGAGGAACAGGACTTGCTACGAGTGAAGACATGGACAGCAGACTTTTGGATGGCTTCACATTTACGGAGAGCAGAATGTGGGAGACCAGCCAGGAGTGTGTTGGGATAGTCGTTCAAGTCTGGAGGTAACAACGGCAGTGATGAGGGTTTCAGCAGCAGATGCGCTGAGACAGGGTGAGGGCGGGTAATGTTACAGAGGTGGAAACAGGCGATTTTAGTGATGGCACAGATATGAGGTCAGAATCTGATCTCGAGATCAAATGTAACACTGAGTTTATAAACAGACTGGTTTAATCTCAGACTGTTCCCAGGGAGAAGGATGGAGATGGTATCTAGGGAATGGAGATTGGAGCAGGGACTGAAAACAGTGTCTTCAGTCTTCTCAGTATTTAATTGGAGTTAATTAGTCATCAGGAAGAGAAGCAGTAACCAGAATAGACCATGAGACTGATCCCAGGTTTAACTTAGTTAGAGAGGGAGAGAAGGAAGGAAGGAAATCCTGGGAGGTTTGGAGAAACCACCTTCACAATCACTCATTAAATCTCCACATAGTAAGTTTTGGACACAAGGTGAACGTCTGCTATTCTGTGTGGTCGGTCAGGGAGTTTCAGATTAATGTTTTGTCATGAGTAATGACTGAAGTGAATGATGAAACATATTGTTATCTTCAGTTGGACAAATTTGTTTAAAAGATACAGGAAGAATTATCCAAAACTCTGTTTGGCTTCAGCACAGGGAGGAGGGAGAATGTGTGGGACAGGGATTTGCAGCTTTGGGAGAAGAAGATAGGAAATAATGTTCCATAGAAATGAGAATTGTCTGCTCTAAGTGCCCAGCTATAAACTCCTTAATGAATGATTCTGATAACTTCCCCACGACAGACGTCAAGCTAACTGGCCTATAGTTTCTTGTTTTCTGCCTCCCTCCCTTCTTGAATAGAGGGGTTATATTTGCTACTTTCCAATCTGACGGAACCTTTCCAGAATTGAGCGAATTTTGGAAAATTAACACCAGCGCACCGACTACTGCATTATCCACCTCTTTTAAGTCCCTAGGATGTAGTTCATTGGGTCCCAGAGACTTGACATCGGCAGCTCCTTCAATTTGCTCAGTACCATTTCCCCAGTGAGTTCAATTTCGCCATGTTCCTTTCTCCTGTCACCTTCTGATTTGCAGCTATTACTGGAATGTTTTTTGTATCCTCTATATTGAACACAGAAGCAAAATATTATTCATTTCTTCCACCATTTCCTTATCTACTATTAACTCCCCACTGTCACCCTGTAGAGGACCAACACTCACTTTGCTCACTCTTTTCCTTTTTAAGCACCTGTAGAAACTCTTGCTATCCAATTTTACATTTCTAGCCAACTTCCTCTCACACTCTAATTTCTTTCTCCTGATTAACCTTTTAGCCATTTTCGACTGTTCTTTATATTCTGTCCAATCATCTGTCCTGCTGCTCATCTTTGCAGAGTTGTCTGCTTTTTCCTTAAGCTCTTTGCTTTCTTTAACTTCTTTAGTTAGCCACAGCTGATGGGTCCTCCCCTTATAATTTTTCTTTATGGTAGGAATGTACTAATTCTGAATACTCTGAAATATTCCCTTAAATGTCTGCCACTGCTTCTCTATTCATCTATCCACTAGGCTAGTTTCCCATTTCACTTTGGCTAGCTCAGCTTTCATCCCCACATAGTTGCCCTTATTTAAGTTTAAGATACTAGTCTTTGACCCACTTTCCTCCTTTTCAAACTGGATGTAAAATTCAACCATATTGTGCTCGCTGCTACCTAGCAGTGCCCTTACTCTGAGGTCATTAATTAATCCTGTTACATTACACAATACCAAGTCAAATATAACCTGCTCTCTGATTGGCTCCTGAACATGCTGCTCTAAGAAACTATCTCAAAAGCATTTTAAGAACTCCTCATTCAGGCTATTACTGCCAATCTGATTTTTCCAGTTAATGTGTAGATTAAAATCACCCATGATTATTGCCGTCCGATTATCACAAGCACACAATATTTTCTCTTGAATACTTTGTCCTACACTATGGCTGCTGTGAGGGGCCCATCAACCACTCCCATTAATGACTATTTTTCCCCTACTATTCCTCATCTGCACCCAAACTGATTCTACATCCTGATCTCCTGATCCAAGGTCATCTCTAACTATTGCACCAATGCCCTCTTTGATTAACAATGCAACCCCTCACTCAAATCCCCACTCTGTATTTATAGATGTTCCTTACTCAAATCCTCACTCTGTATTTATACACATTCCTCACTCAAATCCCCGGTCTGTATTTATAGACGCTCCTAACTCAAATCCCCAGTCTGTATTTATAGACGCTCCTCCCTCAAATCCCCAGTCTGTATTTTCGACGCTCCTCACTCAAATCCCCAGTCTGTATTTATAGGCGTGCCTCACTCAAATCCCCAGTCTGTATTTATAGACGTTCCTCAATCAAATATCCCGTCTGTATTTATAGGCGTTCCTCACTCAAATCCTCAGTCTGTATTTATAGGCGTTCCTCACTCAAATACCCCGTCTGTATTTATAGGCGTTCATCAATCAAATCCTCACTCTGTATTTATAGGCTTTCCTCACTCAAATACCCCGTCTGTATTTATAGGCGTTCCTCACTCAAATACCCCGTCTGTATTTATAGGCGTTCCTCACTCAAATCCCCGGTCTGTATTTATAGGCGCTCCTCACTCAAATCCGGTCTGTATTTGTAGGTGTTGCTCAGCTCCCTACTGTCTCATGCAGGTCCGCTAAGCTCTGACTCCCAGCAAGGTAGGCCTCACTCGAGTCCCCGGTCTATATTTATCGGCATTTCTCATCTCCCGAGTATTTCCCACAGGTCCGCTCCGCTCCAACTCCCAGCAAAGTAGAGGTTTGGAGCCAGTGGCTATGGAGTGGAATTTGTAGCGGGGACCGAAGCCTATGGCTTTCGTCTTCTCAATATTTAAATGGAGGAAATTTCTGTTAATCCAGTGCTGGATGTCAGACAAGTCAGGACGGTGTGTGAGTTGGAGGGGAACTTGGAGGTGATGGTGTTCGCCTACACCTGTTACCCTGGTCCTTCTAGAGATGGAGATTTAGAGTTTATCCCTCTGCTTTATCCGTGCCTCTCCCACCTCTCTCTCTATTTGCTCCAATGGAGTCCAGAGTCTTGTGTAGGCCCAGACCAAGTGGCAGGTTCCCTTCCCTGAAGGACATGAGTGAACCAGTTAGGTTTTTATGACAATCCAGCAGTTTTCATGTTCACTTTTTCCTCGTGCCGGCTCCACAAATTCCCAGATTCATTCAGCTCAATTTCACAACCTGCCTTTGTGTTTTTGTGGGTTCCCTCTCACTCCCTTTTTTCTGTTTTAAATCAATTTCACAGGGTATTAGAAGGGGAGGATTTGCAGTCAGGAAACTGAAACCAAACATCACATCAGGATCTATTGAAACCTAAATATCATCGGATTTTGAACATGGAAGGAAAAGGCACCGTTCACAATAGGGAGATACCGTGGAAATGTGGGGATTGTGGGAAGAGATTCAGATACCCGTCTAAGCTGGAAACTCATCGCCGCACTCACACTGGGGAGAGACCATTCATCTGCTCCCAGTGTGGGAAAGGATTCAGTCAGTCATCCAGCCTGAAGACCCACCAGCGAGTTCACACTGATAAGAGGCCTTTTAAATGTTCAGACTGTAGGAAGTGCTGGAGAGGGTCTGAGGAACTGATGCGTCATCAGCGTGTTCACACTAACGAGAGACCGTTCAGGTGCTCTCACTGTGGGACTGGATTCAGATGTTCATCTCATCTCACAGGACACCAGCGAACTCACTCAGGGGAGAGGCCGCTCACCTGCTCTGAGTGTGGGAAGGGATTCATTACCTCATCCAGCCTGCTGAGACACCAGCGAGTTCACACTGATGAGAGGCCCTTTCAATGTCCAGACTGCGGGAAATGCTATAAAAGCTCTGGGGCGCTGATGTGTCATCAACGCATTCACACTGACGAGAGACCATTCAGGTGCTCTCACTGTGGGACTGGGTTCAGGTGGTCATCTCAACTTGCTGAACACCAGCAAGTTCACACTAGGGAGAGACCGTTCACCTGCTCTGAGTGTGGGAAGGGATTCACTCAGTCATCCTGCCTGCTGACACACCAGCGGGTTCTCACTGGGGAGAGGCCGTTCATCTGCTCCAAGTGTGGAAAGGGATTCACTCAGTCATCCAATCTGCTGACACACCAGCGAGTTCACACTGGGGAGAGGCCGTTCAACTGTTCCAGGTGTGGGAAGGGATTCACTTGCTTATCTCATCTGCTGAGACACCAGTGAGTTCACACTGGGGAGAGGCCATTCACCTGTTCTGGGTGTGGGAAGGGATTCACTCGCTAATACCATTTACAGAGACACCAGCGAGTTCACAAGTAACTACACTGATTAGATGTTGTTGTGAAATCACATCCAGGACTGAACCATGTTCATTGGGGTCTCTTTCTGCTGATGTTAATAAACTCCAGGTCAGATATCGGGAGTAATATTTTGAATAAAAGTCAAATAAATCGGCTTTGTGTTAAACTCAGCGTGTATCAAGTGTTTTTAATCTCTCAGACACAAGTTAGT
Source organism: Cetorhinus maximus (assembly GCF_964194155.1). Classification (NCBI taxonomy): domain Eukaryota; kingdom Metazoa; phylum Chordata; class Chondrichthyes; order Lamniformes; family Cetorhinidae; genus Cetorhinus; species Cetorhinus maximus. The sequence goes on from NW_027597443.1 coordinate 39,667, forward strand.
TCCTTTTGAAGGGCTCTTCCTCACCCCCGTCTCCTCCATCCTCACCTCCAACAACAAGTGTGAGGAGCTCATGGGGCAGAAAATTACGCTGGGTGGGCGAGCGTCCCGACGTCATCGCGCAGTCCCGCAATATTTCACCGACAATTAAGAAGCCTGTAAGGCCACTAAGAAGTTAATTAAATTCAAATTTACGCTGCCCATCGAACCTAATGGTTGGCGGGCGGGCGAAAAGGCCAAGCGACCTTTACCTTTTTCAGGAAACCTCATCCATGGGCGGGACGAGGTCGCCTGAAGCAAATCAAATTTTACACTTGAATTAAAAGCATGAAACAAAAACAGAAAATGCTGGAAAAACTTAGCAGGTCCAAGAGCGTTTCTGGAGAGACAAACAGAGTTTTGCTTCTTTGCAAAAGTATTTTGCAGTATTTTGCTTTTATCGTATTTAATTCACTGCCACTTCTCTTCCAGGAATGCCAACCTTGAAGAAGTACTACTCTGCAGTATTTTGCTTTTATCTTATTAATTTAAAACATCTCCCTGCTCATGTGACAGAGTGACATGAGGGGACATGGTTCATAACATGTATAAAATCTTTAATATATATTTTTTCAAGTCATTCCATCTCCCTGAGACAGCTCTCTGCCTCAGGGAGATTATGTAGCTCGCTCTCGCGTGCATGCACAAAGGTGACACTCGCCCAGCTCGCACTCCTCCCCCTGACCGCACAGGCAGTGCTGAGCACTGCTGCTCACGTTTCACGCAGCGCAGGACTTAATTGGCCCCCAGCATGAAATTGCCTTCCGGGCCTGATTGCAGGCAGCGGTCAGCTTCCCAACTGCCCCACTCGCCCCACCAAGCCCGCACGCCAAGGGCAAAATTCTGCCCATGGAGCTTCCTTATCACTAAGATTGAGACAATCCGATCAGCTGCCTCTGCTGCTTCCCTCCCTTCCACTAGCCCACCGGGACAAACTTCCTTTAAAATTCCCCCTTGTCTGAGCCCTGAACCCACATCTTTCTCCAGTTTCTCTCCCACCTCCCCTCGTGCCATCTCACTGCTCACCTTGTCCATGAGACCCACTTTCTGCTGTACTGACCCCACTCTCACTGAACCACTGATCACCCAACTTCTCCATGTCAGCTGATATTATTCACAGTTTTGTCTCTCTCGTGGTACTGTCCCTCTCACGCTGAAATCCACCATCCTGACCAATCCTAAAAAAAGGATCTCTCTTTGCCTCCTCCAATTTCCCATCTCCATGCTGCCACTAGGTGACATCATCCAAAACCGTGTTAGTTTTGACATGTACACTGACAACACCCAGCTCTACCTCACCACCATCCCTCTCCATTCCTCCACTGTTACTAAATTATCCAACTGCTTATCCCACACCCAATACTGGATGAGCATAAAATTCCTCCAATTAAAAATTGAAGACAAAAGCCATTGTCTTCAATCACTACTACAAATTCCATCCCGTAACTACTGAGACCATCCCGATGAGTTATCATAGGGATACATTGTCCGATGTTTATCAAGCCAGGAATCTTTCTTCCTAAACAAGGGAGAGAGAGAGAGCTATTTCTGTAATGTTCAATCAATTTCTGAAGATTTTATAAGGTTATTAGACAGTGATTTCGCACAGATCTCCCCAGCTTGAGAAGGGAATATCCTTATTGATTTCTCACAACTGATTCCTGACTAACCTCACTACTTCTAAGCTCCGAGCTTGTTTCCCTAATTTCTTGATGAAAAACCATAGATAACATGCTAAAGCTTCTAGAATGATCAGAATCAGCAACACAAACACTTGAGCTGCCACCAAGAATAAATGTCAAAACTTTCCCACTAAAATGTGATAACTATCGACTTAGATTCATCCTCCCCATCTGCCGATCATCTCACACAATTCTAAATTATAGACATGTTGTAATTACATCCGGTTCAAAGAAAAGTTCATGCACAGATTTTATAGATTCTCCAGCTCTGTTCACCTGCAACCATTTCGTGGATATTTTCTAAATCCAGATTCTATTTCCTTCTTCAAATTAATTTGACTCACTTTGATATGTTCAATGTGTTTAATTCTTTCCTGAATGTTTGAGAGACAATTTTTCTGTGGAATATGTGTAAATGCCTTGATAATTTAAGGCGTTGTTTCATTCTACAGGCCACAATAATCACTCGTGTTCTGTTTATTTTTTATTCATTCATGGGATATGGGCTTCGCTGGCTGGGCCAGCATTTGTTCCTATCCCTAGTTGCGCTTGAGATAGTGGTGGTGAGCTGCCTTCTTGAACCACTGCAGTCCATGTGGTGTAGGTACACCCACAGTGCTGTTAGGAAGGGAGTTCCAGGATTTTGACCCAACCACAGTGAAGGAATGGCAATATATTTCTATATCAGGATGATGAGTGGCTTGGAGGGGAACTTCCAGGTGGCGGTGTTCCCAGCTATCTGCTGCCCTTATCCTGCTAGATGTTATTGATCATGAGTTTGGATGGTGCTGTTGAAGGAGCCTTGGTGAATTCCTGCAGTGCTCGTCATCAAACCCCATCTCCTCTCATCCATTTTCCACCACTTGGCCCGTAGCCCTGTAAGCTGTGGTGTTTCAAGTATTCATCTAAATACTTCTTAAATGTTGTGAGGGTTCCTGCCTCTACCATTCCCTCAGGAACTGAGTTCCTCATTTCACCTGGGCCAGGGGATTTATCCACTTTTAAGGCCACCATTAGAGACTGAGTCTCAGTTAATCATTGCCTGAATCTGGGGAAGGGAGGGGGAGATTCTGTTTGCAAATGGATTGAAAAATAAGAAAGACCAAGTCCCAGCTCGTACCATTTGCACCTTATGATAACATAGTTATGGGTAATCTTGAGGATGGATAGAGTTGTATTAGAAGCATTTCAGAGAAGCATCACTCAGTTCATTTCTGGGATGAAAGTGTTGTCTTTCTTAAAAAATTTATTCACAGGATGTAGGCTTCACCGGCAGGTTCCAGATAGCCCTCACCCTCTGGGTGAAAAGAAAATCCTCAAATCCCCTCTAAATCTTCTGCCCTTTACCTTAAATCTATGCCCCCTGAGTATTGACCCCTCCACTAAAGAGAAAAATGTCTTCCTATCCACCCTATCTATGCCCCCCATAATTTTGTACACCTCTATCAGGTACCCTCTCAACCTTCTCTGCACTGAGGAAAACAACCCCAGCCTATCTAGTCTCTCTTCATAGCTGAAACTCTCCAGCTCAGGCAACATCCTGAGTGAATCTCCTCTGCACCATCTCCATTGCAATCACATCCTTCCTATAGTGCGGCAAACAGAACTGCACAGAGTACATCAAATGTGGCCTAACTAATGCTTTCTACTGCTCCATCATAACGTCCCTGCTCTTGCATTCAATGCCTCGACTAATATGTCGACAATGTTTGACACAAAGCTGATTGATTTAACCTTTATCCAGGATATTAAACTCCAGCCCAGTGACAGGGATAATTAACATCAGCAGAAACAAACCCCAACTGTCGGAAAGAGCATGGTTCAGTCCTGGATGTGATTAACAACAGCAATAACAGCAGAATCCAACCCCGGGAGTCACTTGTGAATACATTGGTGTTTCTGCAGGGTGGATGAATGACTGAATCCTTTCCCACACACGGAGCAGGTGAATGGCCTTTCTCCAGTGTGAACTCGCTGGTGTGTCAGCCTGAGGGATGGGTGAATGAATCCCTTCCCACACATGAAGCAAGTGAAAGGCCTCTCTCCAGTGTGAACTCGCTGGTGTGTCAGCAGACCCATTTTGCTTTTATAGCTTTTCACACAGTCGGCACGTTTAAAAGGTTTCTTTTCAGAGTGAACACGTTGATGTGGTGTGAACCGGGTTAGTTGAGTGAATTTCTTCCCACACTTGGAGCAGTTGAATGGTTTCTGCCCAGTGTGAACTTGCTGGCGTGTCAGCAGAATCTTTCTGCTTTTGAAGCACTTTTCACAGTCAGAATATTTAAAAGATCTCTTGTCAGAGTGAACAAGTTGATGTGAAGTGAGGGTACTTATCTGAGTGAATCCCTTCCTACAGTCAGAGCAGGTTAATGGCCTCTTCCCAGTGTGAATTCGCTGGTGTATCAGCAGATTCCTTTTGCTTTTAAAGCACTTCTCATAGTCGCAACATTTAAAAGGTCTCATGTGTGAGTGAACAAGTTGATGTGAAGTGAGGTGGGTTAGTAGAGTTAGTAGAATCCCTTCCCACACTCGGAGCAGATGAAAGGCCTCTCCCCAGTGTGAGTGCACTGATGAGTTTCCAGCACAGATGGGGATCTGAATCCTAACCCACAGTCCCCACATTTCCACGGTCTCTCCATGGTGTTGGTGTCCCCATGTCTCTCCATGTTGGACGATCAGTTGAATCCTTGTCCACACACAGAACACTTGCACAGTTTCTCCCCGCTGTGAACGGTGAGATGTTTTTTTCAGATGGTGTAACAGGTTAAAACTCTTTCCACAGTCAGTTCACTGGAGCACTCTCACTCAGGCGTGTCTGTGTCTCGGTGCTTTCCCAGTCACACTGACGTTTGAAATCTTTTCCCACAGACAGAAAAGACAAATATTTCTCCTTCCACAGTCAAAGATCAATGATATTCAGGTCCAACGTCGGGAATTATAGACCAGTCAGCCTGACGTCAGTAGTGCGGAAAATTCTAGAGTCCATTATAAAAGATTTAATAGCTGAGCACTTGGAAAAATAAAGTGGCAGAATGGGACAGAGTCAGCGTGGATTTATGAAAGGGAAATCATGCTTGACAAATCTACTGGAATGTTTCGAGAATGAAACTACTGGAGTTGATGAGGGGGAAGCAGTGGATGTGGTTTACTTGGACTTTCAAAAGGCTTTCGACAAAGTCCCACATAAGAGATCAGCATGTAAAATTAGAGCACATAGGATTGGAGGTAGTGTTTTGAGAGGTATAGAAAACTGGTTGGCAGACAGGAAACAAAGAGTAGGAATAAATGGATCTTTTTCCAAATGGCAGGCAGGCAGTGACTAGTGGGGTAGCGCAGGGATAGGTACTGGGACCCCAGTTATTCACAATATATATCAATGATTTAGATGAGGGAATTAAATGTAATATCTCCAAATTTGCAGATGACACAAAGCTGGGTGGGAGGGTGAGCAGTGAGGAGGATGCAGAGATGCTTCAGTGTGATTTAGACAAGCTGAATGAGTAGGCAAATGCATGGCAGATGCAATATAATTTGGATAAATGTGAGGATTTCCACTTTGGTAGCAAAAACAAGAAGGAATACTATTATCTGAATGGCTATAAATTGAGAGAGGGGAATGTGCAACGAGAGCTGGGTGTCCTCGTACACCAGTTGTTGAAGGTAAGCATGCAGGTGCAGCAGGCGGTAAAGAAGGCAAATGGTATGTTGGCCTTCATAGCGAAAGCATTCAAGCACAGGAGCAGGGATGTCTTGCTGCAATTATACAGGGCCTTGGTGAGACCACACCTGGAATATTGTCTGCAGTGTTAGTCTCCTTATCTGAGGTAGGATGTTCTTGCTATAGAGAGAGTGCAGCGAAGGTTTACCAGACTGATTCCTGGGATGGCAGGACTGACATATGAGGAGAGTTGGAGTTGGTAAGGATTATATTCGCTGGAGTTCAGGAGAATGAGGCAGGATCTCATAGAAACCTATAAAATTCTCACAGGGCCAGGCAGGGGAGATGCAGGAAAGATGTTCCCGACGATGGGGGAGTCCAGAACCAGGTTTCACAGTCTGAGGATATGGGGTAGACCATTTAGGACTGAGATGAGGAGAAGTTTCTTCACCCAGAGAGCGGTGAGCCTGTGGAATTCGCTACCACAGAAAGTAGTTGAGGCCAAAACCTTGAATGTTTTCAAGAAGGAGTTACAAATAGCTCTTGGAGCGAAAGGAATCAAAGGATATGGGGAGAAAGCGGGAGCAGGTTATTGAGTTGGATGATCAGCCATGATCATAATGAATGGTGGAGCAGGCTCGAAGGGCTGAATGGCCTGCTCCTGCTCCTATTTTCTATGTTTCCTGCTGAATCGAGTGACTCTGTCAGATCTTGATGTGATGTTTGGTTTGAGTTTCCTACCTGCAAATCATCTCCCTCTTCTACCCTGTAAAAGCAGTTTACAAAAATATTCACTGTAAGTACAGGATAGAAATTCAAAGCAGAAAATTCGAGTTTCTTTGGTACATTCTTCACCCAAACATGTGGTCCAATCAAACTGAAAGAAATTCAAATCAGCAACAAAGTCCCAGCAAAAGCAAAGGGAACGTTCCTAACTCAACCAGGTTGTTGTTTCCAGTGTCTATGAGACACTCTGTACCCTGAGGTGCCCACCGGTTGTGGGAGGTATCAAGCGTACCGGTGGATACTGCATGTTCCCTCACCAGGGACACCCGGGCACGTTCAAAGACCATGGAAGAGAGGTCGGCAGCCAGTGTGACCAGACCCATCCTGGATCTAGAAATCCCTGTGTTAAACAGGCCCATGAACAGTTACAGGAGAAGATTCTCTGATTTAACAAACCCAGCACCCCGCCCCCCACCCTTTACACTGGGCAGCCAGAGATTAGGATTGTGAGGCTGAAGTATCGCCAGAGGTTGAGGATCAGCACCTCTCACCCTGAATATGTAAATGTCCCATGGACTCACTCACTGTTACATCCACAAGAAGGCCACGCATGCGCCCTGCTCCCTGCTGAAACAGGATGGCGGCCGTTACCCTGGGTCTGGGTCTTGGGGAAAATAAATATATAAAAACTCAATAAAATTAGCAATCAAATTATAGAGAAACCTAAATGTAACAGAGCATCCATTATCCACCGGAAAGATGGGGAGTGGGAATTGTCCATCTCAGTCTCATCAATAGATACTTAATGAGGGGACATTATTCTCTGTGTCTTTCCCGGACCTGGAGATGGAAAAGGGGCAAATGAATGAACTTTAAACACCTCGTCCACTTGGCACAGAAACTGTCTGAAACTCAGAATAGAAACCACATGGAACAAAATACAGACAAATACTCAACTGTTGGCTACAATTAAATAAAAATATATATTGGGGGAGACGGTGCCACAGTGGGAATGTTACTGGACTAATAATCCAGAAAACCAGCTTGATGCTCTGGGGACAGGGGTTAAAATCCCACCACAGCAGCTGGTGGAATTTAAAATCAATTATTAAATCTGGAATTGAAAGCGAGTCTCAATAAGGGCGACAATTCAGCCATTGTCGATTGTCATAAAAACCAACCTGGTTCACTAATGTCCTTTTGGGGAGGAAATCTGCCGTCCTTACCTGGTCTTACATGTGACTCCAGAGCCACACCGAAATGTGGTTACTCTTGATAGCCCTCTGAAATGGTGTGGCAAGCACTTGCTTCAAGGGCAACAAATGCTGTCCCTGCCCACATTCCATGAAAGAAAGTTTTTAACACCACCGCCACTGAATGGCTACAATTTCAGAAGGAAGTGAAGACAGAGGGTCCAGAAAAGATGCAAGAAAACGGTTCCCCTTCCAAGGATAACAAACCAACTTCACCTCACCTAATTGAAGTTCTGATCTCTCGTGTATATTTCCTCCACACTCTCACATTCTTCCTAAAGCTCAGAATTTGACACAATGCTGCAGTTGTGTCCAAAGCAGTGTTTTATTCAGGTTTATTCTAACTTGGTTGATTTTGCACTTTATTCCCGTATTCATAAAGCCCAGGATTCCACATGCTTTATTCACTGCTTTCTCAGCCTGCCCCGCCATCTTCAATGATTTGTGCACATAAAGCCCCAGATTACGCTGCTCCTGCACCTTTTTACACTTGTATCCTTTATTTTATATTGCCACTTCTTGCTCTTCCTACCAAAATGAATCACTTCACACCTCTCTGAAAGAAATTTTATCTGCCACCTGTCTGCCCATTCCACCATCGTGTCTATGTCCTATTGAGGTTTATCACCATCCTCCCCACTGTAAACACAACTTGAAAATTTGGTGTTGTTTGCAAATTTTGAAATGCAGCCCTGCACACACAAGTCTAGATCATTAATATATATCAAGAAATCAGTGGTCTGACCACCGACCCCTTGTGATCCCACTGTATACTTTTCCTCAATTTGAAAAAGCAACCGTTCACCATGCATGTTGTTGCCTGTCACACAGCCAATGCTGCCTCTGCCCGATGGATTTTAACTCTGCTGACAAGCCTGTTACTTGGCACTGTATCAAATGCCGTTTAGCAGTTCATGTGTACATCAACCGTGTTACCCTCATCAACATTCTCTGTTGCCTTATCAAAAACTCAAGAAATTTAGTTCAATGCGATTGTCCTGAACAAATTGTACAAGTGACCTAATTTTAACCTGAATTGCCGCTTCTAAATGCTTTCCCACACAAGATGTTAAACTGACTGGTCTGTCAATGCTGGGCTGACCCTTCCATTTAAGATTACTAAGGATTTAATATTAGTGCCAGAAAGTGTGGGGAAATCGTGAAAAGTTGTGAAATTGTAACATTTAAAGACACTAATAACTGATAAATAGCTCAATAAATAATCAGTTTTCAAGACATAAAGTACAGATAAATTAATTTATGAATAACTGAATTGAATTATTAATAATGTCAGGTAGAGTGCTTGGAATGGAGAAACGAAAATTACTGCAATGCTTAAAATATGAAATGAAAAGGTTAAAAACTGGAAACAATCAGCAGGTCTGGAGGAATCTGTAGAGAGAGAAACACAATTAACGTTTCAGGTCTGTGAGCCATTGAAAGGTGGAAGAGGAACAGAAGGGAAGGTCTATGAAAGGCTGCAGGGCGAGAGAGATTAACTGACAAAAGGCTTCATAATGCAAGGTCAAAGGGAGTGGTAATGGGACAATTAAAAACACAAAAGCTGTTTCTAGATTAGGTGTGAATGGCACGATAACAACAGTCTGAATGCACCTGAAGCAAATGGGAGAAATAAGAAAGGAAAACTAGGACTCAAAGAAATAAGGAACAAATGAGGGCAGAGATAATTACTTGGTTAAACAGGGATCCAGGGACAAAAGCAGAAGGTGGGAATCACTTTGAGTGGAGCAGCGGGATGGAGACAAGTCAGAGAATCATAGAATAGTTGCAGCAAAAGGAGGCCATTCAGCCAGTCGTGTCTGTATTAGGCCTCTGAAGGGACAATTTACCCAATGCCACGTCCCTGCCTTTGCCCCAAAGCCCTGAACAAGTCTCAAACAAAACTTGTATGAAACAAGATGTTTACGTGAAGGGGCAGCAGAAAAAAAGAAAAACAACTTGTTTACAGAGTGTATCGGGGGTGGGGAGCAGCATAATGTACCTGTGCAGGCCAGTGAGGATCCCCAAGGTCCATCAGCCATCTGCATTCAGTGTTTAGTGGGCCCTGGGGGAGGGGGTGATGGAACCATTTGGGACACAGCACAGGGCTGGAGCTCACCCCTCCCCCACTGTCCTGATAACACAAATGACTCACCTTGGACTGTCCCACACCTGGGCCGGGCGGGGTCAAGGTGCAGGAAGCTGCAAGCTGGTAGGTTGAGCTGTGAACTGGGCGGAGTTGGGGGTTTGAGTGACAGGTCTGGGGCTATATCAGAGCAGGCACAGTCACTGCTCCCCCTCTCCTCGTGGAAGTTTGACTGGAATCGTGTTGGTGAGTGTTTCTAAACTCTGTCTCACTATCCCGGGAATGGAGGTGGTTTGGAGGTTGTTGTGAGTGTTGGATTATATTGTTTTTCCTGATTTTTCCCGCTTCTCCCACTCCCAGTTCCAGGCTGCAGGTCCCGGTGATTCTGGATGCGGGACAGTTGTTAGTCCCGGCCCTGATGTGGGTGCGCAAGCGCAGATGCGCGGCTTCTTGTTCTGTAATAATGGCGGGTGATCGTCCTCCGGTATTTTGCTGCAGTTCTTCACCTCCTTGACTCTCCCGGCGCCAAAGTTGCTACCTGCCGATTGCGGTAATCGGCCTTCCAACAGGAAATTAACAACTTTTAGTTAGAGCGGTTTCTAGGGCGCATAGCATTGTGGGAACACTTCCCGCCATTAGTCGGCGGCCGTCGCCGAAAGTTATCGTGCAGCCTGAAGGCAGGTCAGCGACCTGAGCCCCAATTTATGTTTCTTTATCTGTTCATACTGTCTGATCTGCTGGATATTTAAAATATTTTATCTCTTAATTTCTGATCCAGCCTTGCAGAGCTTTGCTTTCGTGTATTGTTTTTTAGAACCGAGTCTCGAAACACAGACAGGCCAATTAGGAGCCGGTTTGAATTAGGGTGGGTGTTGGATAGGGGACTTTTTTTGTTGCATCAGTTTTGTGATGGAGGAGAAACTGCTGGGTTTAACCCCGAGGAGTTTGCAACCCAGTCGGACCCAGCAATTTCCAGTGTGAGACTGTCAAGGGAGGTAGATCCTGGGGGAGATCAGTTTGACAAACAGACACTGTCCATTCAATTTAAGAGTGTTGTTTTAGTAACAAGTATTTCTGCGGTCCCGTTTTATCCGAGATTTTTTTTGTTAACTCCATTCTTGGTATTTGGTGTCACTAACAAGACCAGCAGATATTGTCAATCCCCAGTTGTCTGTTGGTCAGGTGTTGGTGGGCCTTCTTCCTGAATCGCTGCAGTCACTGTGATGAAGGTGCTCCCACAATGCTGATTGGTAAGGAGTTACAGGATTTTCACTGAGCGATGATAAATGTCCAAATCAACAACAACAAGTTGCATTTATGTAGCACACTGATTGGAATAAAACGTTCCAAAGTATTTCGCTGGAATATTATACTGGAATATTTAACACTGAAGCACATGAGGAGATATCAGGGCAAATGATCAATAGCCTGATCAAAGAGGTAGGATTTCAAGAAAGTCTGAAAGGATAAGAGAGAGAGGCAGAGATGTCTAAGTAGGGAATGACAGAGCTTATGGCCCGGGCAGCTGAAGGCTCGGTCACCAATAGTGAGTCAATTAAAATCAGGAATGCTCAACAGGCCTGAATTAGATGAGCCCATATATCTGGGAGGGATGGAGATTGGAGGATATGATAGAGATAGTGAGGGACGAGGTCACTGAAGGATTTGAAAACAAGGATGAGAATTTGAACATTGAGGTGCTGCTTAACGAAGAGCCTATGTAGCACACTGAGCACAGAGGTGTTGGATGATCGAGACTTACTGCGAGCAAAGACATGGGAAACAGAGTTTTTAATGACCCCCATTGTTTATGTGGCTGGCTCGGAATGGTCCAGTTTGGTGGTAACAAAGGAATTGATGACTTTCAGCAGCAGATGGGCTGAGGCAGGAGTGAAGTTACTGAGGTGGAAAGAGATGGTCTTCGCAATACGAAGTCAGAAGCTCAGCGTGGGGTGAAAATATGACACCAAGATTGTGAACAGTCTGGTTCAGCCTCGTAAGTTGCAAGAGAGATGGATGGTATTGATGGTTAGGGAATGGAGTTTGTAGCAGAGACTGAAGATAATGACTTCAGTCTTCCCAACATTTAAATGGAGGAAATTCCTGTTCATCCAGCACTGGATGTCGGGCAAGTCAGGGCAGCGTGTGACTTGGAGGTGATTTACCTGCTACCCTGGTCCTTCTAAGGGGTGGAGGATGAGGGATTGGGAGATTCTGCCAAAGTTCTGGTAGAGTTGAGTGGGCACAGACTGGGTGGAAGGTTCCCTTCCCAGAAGGATATTGGTGAACCAGTTGAGTTTTTATGACAATGCAGCAGCTTTCGTGGTCACTTTTTCCTTGTGCCGGCCCCACACATACAGCTCAATTTCACACCCTGCCTTTGTGTTTTTGTGGGTTCTCTCTCACTCCCTTTTGCCTGTTTTAAACTATTTTCACAGGGTTTGCAGTCCGTAATCTCAAAGCCAACATAACGTCAGGATCTGATGGTGTCACCCAATTTATCGTAACCCACAAATCATCGTATTTTAAATATGGATTTTAAGAGCCCTGTTCACAGTGGGGAGAAACCGTACACATGCTCTGTGTGTGAACGAGGCTTCAGCCAATCATCTGCCCTGTCGAACCACAGCCGCAGTCACACTGGAGAGAATCCATGGAAATGTGGGGTCTGTGGGAAGGGATTCAATTACCCATCCCAGCTGGAAATTCATCAGCTCACTAACACTGCAGAGAGGCCATTCACCTGCTCCGAGTGTGGGAAGGGATTCACTCAGTCATCCAGCCTGCTGAGACACCAGCAAGTTCACACTGGGGAGAGACCATTTACCTGCTCTGTGTGCAAGAAGAGATTTACTTATTCATTCTCCCGACTGAAGCATCAGCGAGTTCACATTGGGGAAAGACCGTTTTCCTGCATAGTGTGTAAAAAGGGATTTTCTGATTCATCCAACCGACTGAGACACCAGCGAGTTCACGCTGGGGAGAGACCATTTACCTGTTCTGATTGTGGGAAGGGATTCACTCAGTCATTCTATCTACTTAGACACCAGCGGTTTCATACTGGGGAGAGAACATTTACCTGCTCCGAGTGTGGGAAGGGATTCACTCAGTCATTCCATCTTTTACAACACCAGCGAGTTCACACCAGGGAGAGACCATTCACCTGCTCCGAGTGTGGGAAGGGATTTGTACCCTTATCAAGTCTAGTGAGACACCAGCGAGTTCACAAGTAACTGCTCTTGTTGGATTTAGTTGCCAATGATATTTTTGTCCGAAGCATATTCATTGAAGTGTGTTTCTGCTGATGTTAATAAACTCCAGCCTAGTTACAGATTCTGTATGTAATTCAAATAAATCAGTTTTGCATTAAACACAGTGTATTGAGTCGTTTTGATATCTCTAACACATTCAATTCAATTTTTATTTTTATCGAATATTATCAATTTTTACCGCATCACTGATTTGGTTTGGCGCTGAAGGAGGCTATTTGGACCATCGTGTCTGCACTGGCTCTCCAAATGAGCAATTCACCCAGTCCTATTCTTCTGCCTTTTCACCATAAACCTGTACATTTTTCCTTTTCAGATAACAGCCTAATTTCCTCCTGAATGCTTCAATTGGACCTGCCTCCACCACACTCCCACAAAAAGCATTCCAGACCCTGCGTGAAAAGCTTTTCCTCATATCATTGTTGATTCTTTTACTGATCACTTTAAAACTGTTCTCAGTCCTTTGATCGGTGGAAACAGTTTCTCCTTATCTGCTCTGTCCAGCCCCCACTTGAAAACATCTATCAAATCTCCTCTAAACTTTATTTTCTCTAATGAAAACAGTCCTGATTTCTCCAATTCACTTTCCTAAGCACTGTTCTTCCTCCCAGGAGCCAGGCTTGCGAATCTTTACAGTGCCCTCTCCAATGCATTCACATCCTTCCTGAAGTGCGGTGCCCAGAAATGGATGCAATAAACCACCTGAGGCCAAATTAGTGACTTATATAAATTCAACATAACCTCCTTGCTCTTGTACTCTATGCCCCTATGAGTAATCCCAGGATACTGTATATTTTAATAAACACCCTCTCAATGACTCTCCTGCCACTTTCAATGACTTATGGGCATATACACCCAGGTTCCTTTCTCCTTCAACCCGTTTGGAGTTGTGCCCCTTAATTTATGTTGCCCTTCATGTTCTTTCTACCAAGATGTATCACCTCACATTTCTCTGCATTGAACTTCATCTTCCACACGATTGCCCTATTCCACCAACTTGTCGATTTCTTTTTGAAGTTCTGCACTGTCCTCATCACTGTTCTCAATGCTTCAACGTTTTGCATCTTCTGAAAACTTTGAAATGTTTCCCTTTACATCAAGATCTAGGTCATTAATATATATCAGGGAATGCCCGAGTACCAACACTGACCCCTGGGGAACACCATTACAAACCTTGCACCAGCCTGAAAAACATCCATTAACCACTACTTTCTGTTTCCTTCCACTGAGCCAATTCCGTATCCATGTGGCTACTGTCCCATTTATTCCATGAGCTATAACTTTGCGTAAAAGTCTGTTGTGCATCCCTGTACCAAACGCCTTTTGAAAGTCCATGTACACCACATCAACAGCATTGCCCTCATCAACCCTCTCTGTTACCTCTTCAAAAAACTCCAGGAAGTTAATAAAACATTATTTTCCCATAAGAAGTCCATGGTGTCTTCCCTTAATTAACCTCCATTTGTCCATGTGAGTGTTAACTTCGTCCAAATTATAATTTCTCGAAGTTTCCCACCACTGAAGTTAAACTAACTGGCCTGCAGTTTCTGGGCTTATCCTTACACCTATTTTTGAACAAGGGTGGAACGTTTGCAATTTTCTAGTCCTTCGGCACCTGAGTCTAAGGCACAATGATTTATTATGGTCAATGCCTCTGTAACTTCCACTCTTATTTCTCCCTTGGGTGCATCTCACTTGGCTCAGGTGACTTCACAACTTTAAAGTAAAAGCAAAATACTGCGGATGCTGGAAGCCTGAAACAAAAACAGAAAATGCTGGAAAAACTCAGCAGGCCTAACAGTATATGTGGAGAGAGAAAAAATCTGTTAACGTTTCGAGTCCGTAACATTAATTATTTTTTATTTCTTTCCACAGATGCGAACAGAATCTTCCCCTTGCTTTCCCAGATTCAGACAAAGATTAACTGAGACTGGGTCTCTAATGGCGGCCGGAATACCCATAATCCCATGCGCCTCAGAAACAGCTCTATCTGCCGCGGATTGTCCGGGTCGATAGCGCATGCTCGGAGCCTCCTGCTCTCTTTGCTGGAGGTTGGTGCCGGAGAGAAGTCGGAAGCGGCGGATGGTGAGAGTGGAGAATGTTCATTGGTTCAGATTCGGCTCTGGGGCTGCATTCGGGATTTGTAAACCCCGCCCCCCGACACTGACCTCTCACCTGTCAGCTCACAATGCCCGGCTGAGTTATCGCAGTTCCGGACCAATAGGAGGAGTAGAATGGGAGCAGCTGCTCCTCCAGCCAATCAAAGTGAATGAGGGGAGGGGCTGAGCCCGGCTCTCCCTCATTGGCTGAAACTCTGCATCATTCTGAAAACTGATTTGTCTCAAACTCCAGGGGAAAACTGGACGTTTCTGTTTGTGACTTTAAACAGATGAAAGCCTGTGGGTGTGGAGCAGACATTTCAACAATTGTTACTGAAACGTGGGAACATGATAAAACAATGTATATATAAAATATATATTGGAGGAGACGGTGGGAATGTTACTGGACTAATAATCCAGAAAACCAGCTTGATGCTCTGGGGACACGGGGTTCAAATCCCACCACAGCAGCTGGCGGGATTAAAAATCAATTATTTAATCTGGAATTGAAAGCGAGTCTCAATAAGGGTGACAATTCAGCCATTGTCGATTGTTATAAAAACCCATCCGGTTCACTAATGTCCTTTCGGGTAGGAAATCTGCCGTCCTTACCTGGTCTTACATGTGACTCCAGATCCACACTGAAATGTGGTTACTCTTAATAGCCCTCTGAAATGGTGTGGCAAGCATTTGCTTCAAGGGCAACAAATGCGGTCCCTGCCCACATTCCATGAAAGAAAGTTTTTAATGCCACCACCACTGAATGGCTACAATTTCAGAAGGAAGTGAAGACAGAGGGTCCAGAAAAGATGCAAGAGAATGGTTCCCCTTATAAGCATAACAAGCCTAACTTCACCGAACCTAATTGAAGTTCCAACCTCTTGTGGATCTTTCCTGCACACTCCCTAATGCCTCACATTCTTCCTAAAGCTTAGAATTGGACACAATACTGCAGTTGGGTCCAAAACAGTGTTTTATTCAGGTTTATTCTAACTTGGTTGACTTTGTACTTTATTCCCGTATTCATAAAGCCCAGGATTCCACATGCTTTATTCACTGCTTTCTCAGCCTGCCCCGCCATCTTCAATGATTTGTGCACATATAGTCCCAGATTACGCTGCTCCTGCACCTTTTTACAATTGTATCCTTTATTTTATATTGTCGCTCCTTGTTCTTCATACCAAAATGAATCACTTCACACCTCTCTGAATGAAATTTTATCTGCCACCTGTCTGCCCATTCCACCATCTTGTCTGTGTCCTCTTGAGGTTTATCACCATTCTCCCCACTGTAAAGACAACTTGAAAATTTGGTGTCGTTTGCAAATTTTGAAATGCTGCTCTGCACACACAAGTCGAGATCATTAATATATATCAAGAAATCAGTGGTCTGACCACCGACCCCTTGTGATCCCACTGTATACTTTTCCTCAATTTGAAAAAGCAACAGTTCACCATGCGTATAAAAACAAAAAACTACTGCGGATGCTGGAAATCCAAAACGAAAACAGAATTACCTGGAAAAAACTCAGCAGGTCTGGCAGCGTCGGCGGAGAAGAAAAGAGTTGATGTTTCGAGTCCTCGTGACCCTTCAACAGAGCTCCATGTTCACCATGCGTGTTGCTTCCTGTCACGCAGCCAATGCTGCCTCTGCCCCATGGACTTAAACTTTGCAGACAAGCCTGTTACTTGGCATTGCATCAAATGCCTTTTAGCAGTTCATGTGCACATTAACCGTGTTACCTTCATCAACATTCTCTGTTGCCTTATCAAAAACTCAAGAAATTTAGTTCAACACGATTGTTCTGAACAAATTGTACAAGTGGCTTAATTTTAACCTGAATTGCCACTTCTAAATGCTTTCCCACACAGAGGTTAAACTGACTGGTCTGTCAATGCTGGACTGACCCTTCCATTTAAGATTACTAAGGATTTAATATTAGTGCCAGGAAGCGTGAGGAGAATGTGAGGAGTTGTGAAATTGTAACTAAATTTAAAGACACATAACTGATAAATAACTCAATAATTAATCGGATTTCAAGACATAAAGTACAGATAAATTAATTTATGAATAACTGAATTGAATTATTAATACTGTCAGGTAGAGAGCTTGGAATGGAGAAACGAAAATTACTGCAATGCTTAAAATATGAAATGAAAAGATTAAAAACTGGAAACACTCAGCAGGTCTGGAAGAATCTGTAGAGAGAGAAACAGAATTAACGTTTCAGGTCTGTGAGCCAGTGAAGGGGGAGGTGGAAGAGGAACAGAAGGAAAGGTCTATGAAAGGCTGCAGGGTAGGAGAGATTAACTGACAAAAGGTTTCACAATGCAAGGTTAAAGGGAGTGGTAATGGGACTATTAAAAACACAAAAGCTGTTTCTCGATTCGGTGTGAATGGCACGATAACAACAGTCTGAATGCAATGTGAGGAAAATGAGAGAAATAAGAAAGGAAAACTAGGACTCAAAGAAATAAGGAACAAACGAGGGCAGAGATTATGATAGGAAATTGTTGAATTCAAATTTTGATTCCCAATGTCTGTAAAGTGTCACTTTTTGATCTGGTAATGAACTGTTACATTTCTATATATTCTCAGGTCAGATGAAAGGTCAGAGCTGTCACGTTAACTCTGTTTCTATTGCGACAGATGAAGGCCTGACCTGCTGAGGAATTCCAGCATTTTCAGATTCATGTCGGGATTGTAGACTTTGAGAGTTTGTAAAGATAGAGATTGTCCAAAATTAATTTGCCACATCGATAACAGAAGTCTCGGTCTCATGAAACTCCAGTCTCATTGTTTTATATTCGGGTCTGGGGGATAATGTTCACTGTTTTATATTCGGGTCTGGGGGAATAATGTTCACTGTTTTATATTCGGGTCTGGGCATAATGTTCACTGTTTTATATTCGGGTCTGGGGGATTATGTTCACTGTTTTATATTCGGGTCTGGGAGGATAATGTTCACTGTTTTATATTCGGGTCTGGGAGGATAATGTTCACTGTTTTATATTCGGGTCTGGGAGGGTAATGTTTACTGTTTTAGATGCTGGTCTGGTGCGGAATAAAATGAAGAGCCTCTTTAATTGAGTACAGTAACTGCATTTTTGGCTCTGACTTTAAACAGAAGAATCTATCCTGTTGTGTGGGACAAAAATTTTCAGTTTTGCTGATTTCAATTAAGGCGAGTTTGAAGCTAAATCCAGGAATTCTGTAAATCTAAACTAAAACCAGACAAGCAGAAAGCTACTGATGGTTGAAGTGGCCGGGGTGGTGGCGGGGGCAGGTGTCCGGAGGAAGTCTGACACACACACTGCACAGGGTGAGCAGGGGAATGGGGCTGAATTACTTGGTTAAACAGGGAGCCAGGGACAAAAGCAGAAGGTGGGAAACACTTTGAATGGAGCAGCGGGTTACAGACAAGTCAGAGAATCATGGAATGGTTACAGCAAAGAAGGAGGCCGTTCAGCCAGTCGTGTCTGCGTTAGCCCCCTGAAGGGACAATTTACCTAATTCCACGTCCCTGCCTTTGCCCCATAGCCCTGCAATTAAACAAGATTAAACAAGTCTTAAACAAAACTTGTATGAATCAAGATGTTCACGCGAAGGGGCAGCAGAAAAAAAGAAAAACAACTTGTTTACAGAGTGTATCGGGAGTGGGGAGCAGCATAATGTACCTGTGCAGGTCAGTGAGGATCTCCAAGGTCGTTCAGCCGTCTGCATGCAGTGTTTAGTGGGCCCTGGGGGAGGGGGTGATGGAACCATTTGGGACAAAGCACAGGGTGGGAGGTCACCCCTCCCCACTGTCTTGGTTACACGAAGGACTCACCTTGGACTGTCCCACACCTAGGCCCCGCCCGGTCAAGCTGGTAGGTTGAGCTGTGAACTGGGCGGAGTTGGGGGGTTTGAGTGACAGGACTGGGGCTATATCAGAGCAGGCACAGTCACTGCTCCCCCTTTTCCTCGTGGAAGTTTCACTGGAGTCGTGTTGGCGAGTGTTTCTAAACTCTGTCTCACTATCCCGGGAATGGAGGTGGATTGGAGGTTGCAGTGAGTGTTGGATTATATTGTTTCTCCTCATTCTTCCCGCTTCTCCCACTCCCAGTTCCAGGCTGCAGGTCCCGGTGATTCTGGATGCGGGACAGTTGTTAGTCCCGGCCCTGGTGTGGGTGCGCAAGCGCAGATGCGCGGCTTATTGTTCTGTAATAATGGCGGGTGATCGTCCTCCTGTATTTTGCTGCAGTTCTTCACCTCCTTGACTCTCCCGGCGCCATAGTTGCCACCTGCCGATTGCGGCAACCGACCTTCCAACAGGAAATTAACAACTTTTAGATAGAGCGGTTTCCGGGGCGCATAGCATTGTGGGAACATTGCCCGCCATTAGTCGGCGGCCGTCGCCGAGAGTTTTCGTGCAGCCTGAAGGCCGGTCAGCGACCTGAGCCCCTACTTCTGTTTCTTAATCTGTTCATGCTGTCTGACCTGCTGGATATTTAAAATAGTCTATCTCTTAATTTCAGATCCAGCCTTGCAGTACTTTGCTTTCTTTTTATTGTTTTATGGAGCCAAGTCCAGAAACACAGACAGACCAGTTAGGAGCCGGTTTGAATTAGGGTGGGTGTTGAATGGGGATCTTTTTGCTGCATCAGTTTTGAGCTTGAGTGTAGCTGGAGGAGTAGCTGCTGGGTTTAACCCCGAGGACTTTGGAAACCAGACAGCCCAGCAATTTCCAATGTGAGACTGTGACGGGAGATGGATTCTGGGGGTGATCGAGTTGCTAAACGGACACTATCCATTCAATTTAAGGGTGTTGTTTTGGAAACAAGTATTTCTAAAGTGCCCTTTTATCAGAGATTTATTGTTAATTCCATTCTTGGTATTTGGTGTCACTAACAAGATATTGTTAATCCCCAGTTGTGTGTTGGTCAGGTGTTGGTGGACCTTCTTCCTGAACCACTGAAGTCACTGTGGTGAAGGTGCTCCCACAATGGTACGATAAAAATAAAATACTGCGGATGCTGGAAATCTGAAAGAAAAACAGAAAATGCTGGAAGAACTCAGCGGGTCTAGCAGCATCTATAGAGAGACAAACAGAGTTGACGCTTCAAGTCCATATGACCTTCCTTCAGAACTCAAGAAAAGTGAAATGTGATGAAATTTATACTGTTTAAGTGGTTTGGGGGGTGGTGGGCGGTGGGGGGAGTGGTGGTGTGTGGCGATGGTGGGCCAGATGGAGCTGGATGGATCACTGACTGATGATGATGATATAAGTCCAATTCAACAGCAAGCTGCATTTATATAGCATGCTAAATATAATAAAATGGTCCAAAGTATATTGGAATATTTAACACTGAAGCACATCAGGAGATATCACGGCAGATGATCAACAGCTTGGTCAAAGAGGTAGGTTTTAAGGAGAGTCTTAAAGGATGAGGAAGAGGCAGAGAGGTCTAAAGAGCGAATTCTAGAGCTTATGGCCTGGGGAGCTGAAGGCACGGCCACCAATGGTGGGTCAATTGAAATCAGAGATGCTCAATAGACCAGAATTGGATGAGCCCAGACACCTGGGAGGGATGTAGATTTGAGGGTATTCTAGAGATAGTGAGGGGCCGAGGTCACTGAGGGATTTGAAAACAAGGTTGAGAATTTGAACATTGATATGTTGCTTAACCAGGAGCCTATGTAGCTCAGTGAGAACAAGGGCATTGGATGAATGAGCCTTACTGCAAGCAAGGACACCAGAAGCAGAATTTTGAATGACCCCATCTTTATATGGACAGCTTGGAATTGTCCAGTTTAGAGGGAAAAAAATGAATGGATGAGTTTCAGAACAGATGAACTGAGGCAGGCGTGAAGTTAGGCAAAGTTACTGAGATGGAAAAAGGCAGAATTAGCGATAAGTATTCAGAAGCTCAACTTGGGATGAAATATAACACCAAGATTGTGAACAGCCTGGATCAGCCTCAAAGTTGTCAGAGAGATGGATGGCATTGATGTTTAGGAAGTGAAGACAATGACTTCAATCTTCCCAAAATTTAAATGGAGGAAACTTTTGTTCACCCAGTACTGGATGTCAGACAAGTCAAGATGGTGTGTGACTTGGAGGGGAATTTGGAGGTGATGGTATTCACATTCACCTGTTACCCTGGTCCTTCTAAGTGGTGGAGAATGAGGGTTTGGGAGACTTTGGTAGAATTGCAGATGCATAAAACCCCATCTTTCACCCCCTGCCTCTCCGATCTCCCTCTCTATTCCTCCTAATAGGTGCTGGTGCTTGGATAGTCCCTGACCAGTTGTAAGGTTCCCTTCCCTGAAGGACATTAGTGACCCAGTTGGGTTTTTATGACAGTCCAGGAGTTTTCATGGTCACTTTTTCCTGGTATCGCCCCCACAAATTCCCAGATTCATTCAGCTCAATTTCACAACCTGTTTTTGTGTTATTGTGCGTTCTCTCTCATTTACTTTTGTCTTAAACTATTTCCCAAGGATTTTCAATCGGGAAACCCAACATTTCATCAGATCTGACCATGTTGCACAATTTGTCATAACCTGAATTTCATCGGATTTTAAGCATGAAAAATAAAAATGCGTTTCACAGTGGGGAGAAACCGTTCACGTGTTCTGCGTATGGGCGAGGTTTCAGCCGATCATCCGACCTGTCAAAACACAAGCACAGTCACACTGGAGAGAATCCATGGAAATGTGGGGACTGTAGGAAAGGATTCAATTATCCATCCCAGCTGGAAACTCATCAGCGCGCACACACTGGGGAGAGGCCATTCACCTGCTCCAGGTGCGGATAGGGATTCACTCAGTTATCCCACCTGCTGACACACCAGCTAGTTCACACTGGGGAGAGGCCATTTACCTGCTCTGAGTGTGGGAAGGGTTTCATTCAGTCATCCCACTTGCTGAGACACCAGCGAATTCACACTGAGGAGAGGCCGTTCAGCTGTGGGAAGGGACTCATCTGGTCATCCCAATTGATGAGACGCCAGTGAGTTCACAAATAACAAACAGCATTTTGCTGTTAAACACATCCAGGACTGAACCATGTTCATTGGGGTCTGTTTCTGCTGTTGTTAATAAACTCCAGCCCAGTTACAGGGGCTAAAGTTCTGGATAAGGTCAAGTAAAATATCTTTGCGTTAAATACAGCATGTCGAGTCTTGTCAATGTCTCTAACACAAGTTAGTTCCTTTTGAAGGGCTCTCTCTCATCTGCCTCCTCCATCCTCACCTCTAACTAGTGTGAGGAGCTCATGGAGCTTCTTTGTGACTAAGATTGGGACAATCTGATCTGCTGCTTCCCTCCCTCCCACTCGCCCACTGGGACAAACTGTCTCTATAACGTTCCTCCTTGTCCAAGCCGTGAACTCATATCTTTCTTTAGTTTCGATCCCATCCCCCATCCTGCTTTCTCATTGCTCATCTTGTCCATGAGACCCATCTCCTGCTCCATTGACCCTATTCCCACAAAGCTGCTGATCCCCCAACTTCCCCATGTTGACTGATATTGTTCACGGTTCTCTCTCTTCTGGTACTATCCCTCTCTCCTTCAAATCATCACCCTTTCCTCAAAAAACAATTACTTGGCTCTACTGTCCTGGCAAAGTATTGACCCATCTTCAATCCCCAATTCCTCTACAAACTCCTTGAACATGTTCACACCTCCCAAACCCATGTCTGTCTTTCCAAGAACTCCCTGTCTGAATCCCTCCAATGAGGTTTCTGCCCTGCCACTGTACTGAAACAGCTCTGATCAAAGCCACTAATGACATCCTATGTGACTGTGACAAAGGTAAACTATCTTTTCTCATTCTTCTCGATCTGTCTGCAGCCTATGACAATGTTGACCACATCATTCTGCTCCAACACCTCTCCACTGTCGTCCAGCTGGGTGGGGCTGCTCTCTTCTGGTTCCATGCTTCTCTATCTAATCATAGCCAGGGATTCACTTGAAATGTCTTCCTTTCCCACTCCCAAAGTTAGCTCTGGTGTCCCCAAAGGATCCAGCCTTGGCCTCTTCTTATTTCTCATCAACATGCTCCCCACAGCGACATCATCTGAAAACACAGTGTCAGTTATCACATGTACGCTGACAGTGCCCAGCTCTACCTCACCACCACCTCTCTCCACTTCTCCACTATGGTTAAATTATCAGACCGTTTGTCTGATATCCAGTGATGGATGTGCAGAAATCTCCTTCAATTCAATATTGGGAAGATTGAAGCCATTGTTTTCATTCCCTAGCTACCAGCTCCATTCTTTATCCTATTTCTATCAAGTCATCTCTCAGCCTTCTCTTTTCTAGAGAAAAGGGCTTAAGGCTGTTCAGCCTTTCCTGGTGATTATAACCTATCCGTTCCTGTAACATTTGTGATTGAACTTTTATTTTCCTGTTCATTGAGACGTCCAACAGCAGTATAAACAGTTCCCAATGTCCGAGGGATTGCAGTTTGGTCTATCTGTATTTACCAATTCATCCTCTCAATGTGTCCATTGCCTTAACCACTTGACCACAAGGACTCGGTGTCTGTCTGTTTAAATGTTGCTCAGTGACAATTTCCATCATCTTCCACTTTGAAACTTTTGGGCACTTAGAAGCTGAAATGTCTCCACTCAAAAAATAAAACAGAAATAAACCTTCTCTTGCATCTTTTAAAACTGCTCTTCATTGTTCCTGTGCCATTTAATATAAAGCCATAAATGTAACGTGGATATTTGGATTGCAAAATGGGGAACAACCACATTGACACACACACAGGAACACACAAAGACATATACACCGAGAATGACAGAGGACATGGGTTTGTCTGTAAGGAGAGACAAACACCCAGAAAGCAAGCATAACTCCAACCTAGCTCCGTTTTTGTTCCATTTCAGGCTGCAACTTTTCTGAATGCTTGCAGACGAATGGAAGTTGGAGAAAACTGGAGGTTTTTGCGTGGTTTTTATTCAATTTAACCAACAATTAACTCTGCAGGCACACAGTAAAATTAAGGAATGATAAGATGAGTAGTTGGCAGAATCCCAGTCTACCTGTGGAGACCCCAGTGCATTCATAACCTGTCACCTTATCCACTCCATCGTGAACACAGGACCTGCACTGACGTCACTGCTGTTTGTATAAAATCATAGACGGCTACATCAGATGGACATTCAGCATGTCGTTCACATGCTGACTCTCTGGAAGAGCGATTCAACCACTGTAATTCCACACCCCGCCTTTTCCCCACAGCAACTCATATTTATGTTGTCTCTCCTCGTTTTTCCTATCAAAAAAAAGGCACATTGCCCTGGATTTAATGTGAGTTTGTCCCAATGAAGCTGCTGCGGTTCCCCAAACAGAGATCACCAGGATGTTTCGTAGTGCTGGGATTCAAACCCAAGTTTCCATAGAAACTCTGAGTTGTACTCCAGCACCTTAGGTTGTTCGACCACACAAACACATTGATAAAGTTTGTTAATCATGTCATTCACTGGTATTGCCACTGAACGAGAGCAAAGTCAAATGAGTAGGCAAAATACTACGGATGCTGTAAATCTGAAACATTAACAAAATATACTGGAAAAACTCAGCAGCTCTGAGAGCATCTGTGGAGAGAAAGACAGAGTTAACGCTTCGAGTCCGTGTGGCTCTGAAGAAGAATCATATGGAATTGAAACGTTAACTCTGTCTTTCTCCCAACAGATGCTGTCGGACCTGCTGAGTTTTTCCAGCATTTTTTGTTTTTGTTTCAAAGGAGTGGGAGGGGGTCATTCAGAACTTCAAACCTTCTCCGTCAGTTAATCAGATCATCCTGCACTTTGTAACAAACAGAAATCATATCCACTCAAAAACACAATGAACTGCAGTGAAGGGTCGGCACCATTTAAACTGTCATTCAACTGGTCTGGTTCCAAATCTCCTGCTGGAAATGACAAGAAAATTTCTCACTGAATTCACTCCGGGTCTTGACTTCAGAAGGACAGGACACAAGGTAACAAAGTACATTTCGATAGAATGGGTTAGAAAATGGCAGAATGACTGGGAAAGAGCATCCGTGGTGTTGGGGAACATAAAATGACAGAAAGTTCCAGCAAAGAAAGAGGCCATTCGGCCTGGCGTGCTGCTTTCAAAGAGCAGTTGTGATTGGTTGATCAGAAGTGATATTTGTACCACTTTAAACAGCCAGCAGTAAAATCAGTTCCATTACCCCCTACTTTGAGCCTTGCAACAACATCTCTGTAGTCAGTCATGTCTCAGGCCTTCCAGTCTGAGAGGTGATGCTGTAGTGGTATTGACACTGGAGTCGGGGTCAAATCACACCATGGAATTTGAATTTGCATTCAATAAAAATCTGGATTTAGAAGTCTGATGAGGACCAAGAAACAATTGTCGATTGTTGTAAAAACCCATCCGGTTCACTAATGTCCTTAAGGGGGAGGAAATCTATCTACATGTGACTCCACAGCAATGTCCTCCGAGGTGGCCTAGCAAGACACCCAGTTGTATCAAACTGCTACAAAGTCTCAAAAAAGGAATGAAGTTGGATGGACTACCCAGCATCGACCTAGGCACTGGAAACGACAATGGCAAACTCAGCCCTGTCGACTCTGCAAAGTCCTCCTTACTAACATCTGAGGGCGAGTGTCAAAAGAGCTGCCTCCACAGACTAGTCAAGCAACAGTCATCCTCACAGATAATGTCCCAGACACCACCATCACCAGCAGAGGTGGCAGCACAGTGACGTACAGTCGGGAGGGAGTTGCCTTTGGAGTCCTCAACATCGTTTGTGGGTCTCTTGGCATCAGGTCAAACATGGGCAAGGAAACCTCCCGCTGATTACCACGTACTGCCATCCCTCCCTGATGAATCAGTGCTCCTCAATGTTGAACAACACTTGGAGGAAGCACTGAGGGCGCAAGGGCGCTGAATGTACTCCGGGTGGGGGACTTCAATCACCAAGAGTGGTTCGGTAGCACCACTACTGACCAAGCTGGCCGAGTCCTAAAGGATATAGCTACTAGACTGTGTCTGCAGCAGGTGGTGAGGGAACAAACAAGAGGGAAAAACATACATGACCTTATCCTCACCAACCTGCCTGCCGCAGATGCATCTGTCCATGACAGGATCAGTAGAAGTGACCACCGCACAGTCACTGTGGAGACTAAGTACCTCCTTCACATTAAGCATACCCCCCAGCATGTTGTGTAGCACTACTACCGTGTTAAATGGGATCAACTTCAAGAAGCTCTAGCAACTCAGGACTAGGCATCCATGAGGTGCTGTGGGCCATCAGCAGCATCAGAATTGTACTCAACCACAATCTGTAACTTCATGCCCGGCATATCCTTCACCCTATCATTACCATCAAGCCAGGGGATCCACCCTGCTTCAATGAAGAGTACAGGAGGAGGAGCAGCACCAGGCCTACCTAAATAAATGAGGTGTCAACTTGGTGAAGCGACAACACAGGATTACTTGTGTGTCAAACGGCATAAGAAGCAAGTGATAGACAGAGCTAAACGATCCCACAACAAACAGATCAGATCTAAGCTCTGCAATCCTGCAACATACAGTCATGAATGATGGTGAACAATTAAACAGCTCACAAGGCTCCACAAATATCACCATCCTCAACGATGGGGGTACCCAGCACACCAGTGCAAAAGATAAGGCTGAAGCGTTTGCTACAACCTTCAGCCAGAAATGTCGAGTAGATGTCCCATCTCAGCCTCCTCCGCAGATCCCCAGCATCACAGATGACAGTCTTCAGCCAATTCAATTCTCTCCACATGATGTCAAGAAACGGCTGAAGGCACTGGATAGTACAAAGACTATGGGTGCTGACAATAGTCCAGCAATGGTACTGAAGGCTTGTGCTCCAGAACTTGCTGCACTCCTAGCCAAGCTGTTCCAATACAACACTAGTATCTATCTGGCTATGTGGAAAATTGCCCAGCTATGTCCAGTACACAAAAAGCAGGGCACATCTAATCTGGCCAATTTCTACCCCATCAGTCTACTCTCGATGATCCGTAAAGTAATGGAAGGAGTCATTAACAGTGCTTTCAAGCAGCATTTGCTCAGCTCTAACCTGCTCACTGATGCCCAGTTTGGGTTCCGCCAGGGCCACTTAGCTCCTGACCTCATTACAGCCGTGGTTAAAATCTGGACAAAAGAGCTGAACTCCAGAGGTGAGGTGAGAGTGGCTGTCCTTGACATCAAGGTGACATTTGAGCAAGTGTGGCATCAAGAAGCCCTAGCACAACTAGAGTCAATGGGAATCAGGGGGAAAACTCTCCGCTGGATGGAGTCAGACCTAGCACAAAGGATGAAGGTAGTGGTTGTCGGATGTCAGTCACCTCAGCTCCAGGACATCACTGCAGGAGTTCCTCAGTGTAGTGTCCTTGGCCCAACCATCATCCGTTGCTTCAGTAATGACCTTCCTTCCATGATAAGGTCAGATATGGGGATGTTTGGGATGTTGCACATTGTTCAGCACCATTCGTAACTCCTCAGATATTGAAGCAGTGCATGTCCAAATGCTGCAAGACCTGGACAATATCCAGGCTTGGGCTGACAAGTAGCAAGTGCCGGGAAATGACCATCTCTAACAAGAGAGAATCTAACTAGTGCCCCTGACATTCAATGGCATTACCATCACTGAATCCCCCACTATCAGCATCGTGGGGGGTTACCATTGATTACCATTCAAAAACTGAACTGGACTAGCTATATAAATACTGTGGCTACAAGAGCAGGTCAGAGGCTAGTAATCCTGCAATGAGTAGCTCAGCTCCTGACTCCCCAAAGACTATCCACCATCTACTAGGCACAAGTCAGGATTGTGATGGAATACTCCCCACTTGCCTGGATGAGAGCAGCTCCCACAACACTCAAGAAGCTTGACACCATCCAAGACGGAGCAGCCCACTTGATTGTCCCCACATCCACAAACATTCACTCCCTTCACCACTGATGCACCATAGCAGCAGTGTGTGTACCATCTACAAGAGGCACTGCAGGAATTCACCAAGGCTCCTTTGACAGTGCCTTCCAAACCCACGACCACTACCATCTAAAAGCACAAGGACAGCGGTGAAGGTTCACGACAACAAAAACAGAAAATGCTGGAAAAACTGAGCAGGTTGAGCAGCATCTGTGGAGAGAGAAACAAAGTTAACATTTCGAGTCCGTATGACCCTTCCTCAGAGCTGAAGAAAGGTCATATGGACTTGAAACATTAAGTCTGCTGAACTTCATCATCGATGTCTGCTCTTGTTGACAGTAGCCTCTCAAGGTTTGGAGAGTGGTCCAAGGCCTCGTTCTGGATTTTGATAACTGGGTTAGTGGAGGGCCTTTGTCTTGCTGATGTTCAGTGTATGGCCCATGCTCTCAGTGAAGGTGCTGTTGATGGCTTGGAGCTTGGCCTCAGGGTGTGCACAGACGCAGGCATTGTCTAAATCCTGCAGCTCAATGACAGAGGATGGGACAACCCTGGATCTGGCCTGAAGTTGGCGGAGGTTGAACAGGTTCCTGCTTGTTCTGCAGTTTAGCTCCACTCCACCGAGAAACTTGCTGAGGGTGAGATGGAGCATTGCAGCAAGGAAGAGTGAGAAGAGTTTCAGTGCGCTGAACCAGCCTTGCTTGACCCCCATGCAAACGTGGATTGGGTCTGTGGTTTACAATTGGTTTTGTGTCATCCACAAACTTTGAAATTGCCCTCTGCACACCAAGATGTAGATCATTTATATGTATCAGGAAAAGCAAGGGTCTCAATAGCGACCCCTGGGGAACTCCCCGACAAACCTTCTTCCACCCCAAAATATACTCATTAACCATTACTCTCAGTTTCTTACCCTCAGCCAATTTTGTATCGACGTTCTACTGTCTCTTTTATTCCATGAAAGAAAACAAAGTCTCTGTTAAGAAGACCTCGCATGAAGCATAGAAGGGAACTGACCATCCATCTCTAGCTCTAATTCCCAAACAGAAAATGCTGCCAAGAATCAGCAAGTCAGGCTGAGTCTGTGGCCGCTCTCACCATTTGAAACCGTCACAATGCCCCGACGGCAGCTCCGGACCAATAGGAAGAGGGGGCGAGACTGGAGGACCGAGCAGGAGCAGCTGGTCCTCCAGCCAATCGGAATGAATGAGGGGTGGGGCCGGGCTGGGAGTGAGGCATGCGCAGTGTGAGTAATGGCAATGGAGAGACTCTTCTTTCTCGGAGCAACAATCGGTAAGTGAAGGAACTAGCCGTAGGGAGGGAGCGATGGACCTGGCAGATGGGCGAGGCAACTTCGTAACCACTTTGTGTGATCTGCAAACCTCCCAAAAGAACTTCCCGGTTCCCCGTTTGCACCGAGAGGGGTCTCAACTCCCATCGATCGGACCGGGTTAACGGCCGCCATCTTTATTGGGGGCCGTGGGCAGCTGAGCGCATGCGCGGCCGCCATCTTTGTAGGGGGCAATGTTTTGAATGACTAGGAGGAGCTTGTTCCCCATTGTTCAGAATGGAGACAACTTGTCCATCAAGTTGCAATACCCTTTGCGTCCCAATGTCTGATTGATAAGGCACAGTAGGAAAGAAAAGGAAGCAAATCCTGCACTCTGGATCCCACTACCTCATGGGATGTCTCTGCCCCATGTGTCCAAAGATCTGTGGGTCTGTTCAGTCACACACCCATGGCGGAAACTCACAACTCTGAGGAGACGTCATTCTCAGATCGAGGGACTGATGATGACCACAATGGGGGCCAATGTTCAGCAGGATGCATGTCCAGCCATCCTGGGCCAGGAAACAGGGGGAGTATCCCACAGTATCTTTCATATTCAGGAATTATTTTCCCTGCGCTATCATCCATTTCTCTTCCAATTCTAAGCTTATATTGACCGTCAGACTCACCATTTTTATTCCCTGTAATTCATTCTGCACACCTATTTCTCTCTCCATTGATACTGCCAGGCCTGCTGTGTACTGAGTACTGGATATCAGACATTTCAGGACAGTGTGTGACCTGGAGGGGAACTTGGAGGCGATGGTCTTCACATACATGGTGCGAAGGGAATTAAGGGATATGGGGAGGGTGCAGCTAAGGTAGAAGATCAGCCGTGATCCGAATGAATGGCAGGGCAGGCTCGAAGGGCTGAATGGCCTATTCCTGCTCCTATTTCTTAAATTCATTCAACCTCAGTCTGGATCCCCAGGAGCTGCTGAGTTACCCTGAGTTACCTGGTCCTTCGAGATGGTGGAGGTTGAGAATTTGTGAAATTCTGTCAAAGTCCTGGATACATTGTAGATATATAAAAACTCTCTCCTTCAACCCCAAACTTTTTCACCTCTCTTTCTCTCTCTCTATCTCCCTCTCTATTTCTCTCTCTTGTTCTCTCCTCATTGAAGGCCAGAGTCTTGTGTAGACCCAGACTGGGTGGCAGGTTCCCTTCCCTGATGGACGTTAGTAAACCAGTTGGGTTTTTATGACAATCCAGCAGTTTTCATGGTCACTTTTTCCCTCGTGCCGGCCCCACAAATGACCAGATTGATTCAGCTCAATTTCACAGCCTGCCTTTGTGTTTTTGTGGGTTCTCTCTGACTCTCTTTTTTCTGTTTTAAATCAATTTCACAGGGTATTAGAAGGGGAAGACTTGCAGTTGGGAAATTGAAATCAAACATCATATCAGGATCTGACGACATTGGTTGGTTCATCGAGACCTGAATATCATCCGCTTTTAAACATGGAAGCAAAATCCACCGTTCATGTTGGGGAGAAACCGTGGAAATGTGGGGACTGTGGGAAGAGATTCAATTATCCATCCAAGCTGGAAATACATAAGCGTATTCATACTGGGGAAAGGCCGTTCACCTGTTCCAAGTGTGGGAAGGGCTTTACTCGGTCAGCTAACCTGCTGACACACCAGCGAGTTCACTCTGGGGAGAGACCATTCATCTGCTCCCAGTGTGGGAAAGGATTCATTTGGTCATTCAACCTGCTGACACACAAGCGAGTTCACTCCGGGGAGAGGCCGTTCATCTGCTCCAAGTGTGGGAAGGGATTCACTGATTCATCCCACCTGTTGAAACACCAGCTGGTTCACACTGATGAGAGGCCTTTTTCATGTCCAGACTGTGGGAAGTGCTATAAAAGTTCAAGGGAGCTGGTGTACCATCAACTTGTTCACACTGACGAGAGACCGTTCAGGTGCTCTCACTGTGGACTGGGTTCAGGCGATCATCTGATTTCACTATACACCAGCGTATTCACACTGGGGAGAGGCCATTCGCCTGCTCCGAGTGTAGGAAGGGATTCACTTGTTCCTCCCACCTTAAGAGACATCAGCGAGTTCATCAGTATGAGCAGGAGTTGGATCCTGCTGTTATTGCAGCTGTAAATCACATCCAGTGCTGAAACATGTTCATTCTGACAGTTGGAGTTAACTTCTGATATTCGTTGCCCCATTAGATTTGTGTTTGCCCCACAGCCTCTCTCATTCATGTGTCAATAGATGACTATGTCAACAAAGCTTTTTAATTCAAATCCACTCACAAACTGTATTGAAGTGAAGATGAGCACAGATCACAGTCCAGTCCTGCAGCTCTATATTGACAGGAGAAAGTGTTCTGTAACTGGAGGATGAGGATGTGAGTTTTGAATGTTTGTAATCACAAGTAGACTTGAGCTATTTGATAGACAGGCTGTTCAAAGCTGTTAATTTGTCAAATATTGAAGGAATTCATCTTAAAGAAAACTCACCAATTTATAACCTCAGACTCTGGTCCCTGCGGTGATTAATACTCAGTATCCATTCGTGCTGACTTAGTGTGAATCTGTGAATAGCCTGTGGAATCTGTGTTCCTTGTTTTGTGAAATATCTCTCCCCATTCGTGCTGACCTGATGAATAACTCTGATGACATTTACACATGTCTATACAGAACCTGTGTGCTCAGATTTAACTGTAAGTTGTGATTTGTAACCAATAAACAAGTTAATGTCATGACTTGTAGTCTGGTGTTTGGGTGATTTGTGAAGAAAGATTTAATTCACTTTCTCAGCAGCTCATGGGGATCCAGACTGAGGTTGAATGAATATAAGAAATAGGAGCAGAAATAGGCCATTTGGCTCTTAGAGCCTGCCCTGCCATTCCTTACAATCACAGCTGATCTTCTACCTTAGCTGCACTCTCCCCATATACCTTAATTCCCTTCACACTGAAAAATCTATCAACCTCCGTCTTAAATCTATTCAACAACTGAACGAACATCCACCACTTCCTGGGGTAGAAGCTTCCAAAGATTCACAACTTATTCCGAGAGTGTAATCCCCACGTTCCAGATTCCCCTGCCAGAGGGAAACATTTTCTCAGCATCTACCCTCCAGGCCCCCTAAGAATGTTCCATGTTTCAATGAGATCACCTCTCATTCTTCCAAACTCCAATGAATATAGGTCCAGTCTCCTCAATTTCTCCTCATTGGACAATCTCCTCATACCAGGAACCAGTCTTGTGAAGAGTTGTTTCACTCCGTCTGGGGCAAGTATGTCATTCCTTAGATAAGGAGACCAGTACTGCACACAGTCCCCAGCTGAAGCCGAACCACTGCCCTGTCAAATTATAGTAAGATTTTTTTGCTCGTGTACTCCCGTCCCTTTGGAATAAAGGCACTCAGGATTAAGGAAAATCCCAAGGCCTTTTATACATATGTAAAGGGCAAGAGGGTAGCCAGGGAAAGGGTGGGCCCACTCAGGGACAGAGGTGGGAATCTGTGGAGCCAGAAGAAATGGGAGAGATACTCTCATCAGTATTCACCAAAGAGAAGGACTTAGCGATCGATTTGTCTAGGGAAGAGTGTGTAGATAGCCTGGATTATGTTGTGATTAAAAAAGAGGTGTTAGGCATCTTGAAGAATATTATAGTGGATAAGTCCCCAGGACCAGATGGGTACTACCCCAGAGTACTGAGCGAGGCAAGGGAGGAGATTGCTGGGGCCTTGACAGAAATCTTTGTATCCTCACTGGCTACGGGTGAGGTCCCAGAGGACTGGAGAATGGCCAAAGTTGTTCCATTGTTTAAGAAGGGTAGCAGGGATAATCCAGGAAATTACAGGCCAGTGAGCCTTACGTCAGTGGTAGGGAAATTATTGGAGAAGATTCTTCGTGACAGGACTTACTACCATTTGGAAGCAAATGGGTGTATTAGTGAGAGGCAGCATGGTTTTGTGAAGGGGAGGTCGTGTCTCACTAACTTGATCGAGTTTTTCGAGTAAGTGACAAAGATGATCGACGACGGAAGGGCAGTTGATGTTATATACATAGATTTCAGTAAGGCCTTTGACAAGGTCCCTTATGGCAGACTGGTACAGAAGGTAAAGTCGCACGGGATAAGAGGTGAGCTGGCAAGATGGATACAGACTTGGCTTGGTCATAGAAGACAGAGGGTAGCAGTGGAAGGGTGCTTTTCTGAATGGAGAGCTGTGACTTGTGGAGTTCCGCAGGGATCAGTGCTGGGACCTTTGCTGTTTGTGGTATACATAAATGATTTGGAGGAAAATGTAACTGGGCTAATTAGTAAGTTTGCAGATGAGACTAAGGTTGGAGGAGTTGCAGATAGTGAAGAGGATTGTCAAAGAATACAATGGGATATAGATCGGTTGGAGACTTGTGCGGAGAAATGGCAGATGGAGTTTAATCTGGACAAATGCGAGGTAATGCATTTTGGAAGGTCTAATACAGACAGGAATTACACAGTAAATGGCAGAACCCTTAAGTGTATCGACGGGCAGAGGGATCTGGGTGTACAGGTCTACAGGTTACTGAAAGTGGCAATTCAGGTGGATAAGGTAGTCAGGAAGGCATATGGCATGCTTGCCTTCATTGGCAGGGGTATTGAGTACAAAAGCTGGGAAGTCATGCTGCAGCTGTATAGAACCTTGGTTAGGCCACACTTGGAATATTGCGTGCAATTCTGGTCACCACATTACCAGAAGGATATGGAGGCATTGGAGAGGGTGCAGAGTAGGTTTACCAGGATGCTGCCTGGTCTGGAGGTTATTAGCTATGAGGAGAGGTTGGAGAAACTTGGATTGTTCTCACTAGAGCGACGGAGATTGAGGGGCGACTTGATAGAAGTTTACAAAATTATGAGTGGCATGGACAGAGTAGATGGTCAGAAGCTTTTTCCCAGGGTGGAAGAGTCAATTACTAGGGGCATAGATTTAAGATGAGAGGAGAAAACTATAAAGGTGATGTGCGGGGCAAGTTTTTTATCCAGAGGGTAGTGAGTGTCTGGAATTCGATGCCAGAGGAGGTGGTGGAAGCAGGTACGATAGTGGTGTTTAAGAGGCAGCTTGACAAATACATGAATAGGATGGGAATAGAGGGATACGGACCCCGGAAGTGCAAAATGTTTTAGTTGACGGGCAATATGA
This sequence comes from Cetorhinus maximus, assembly GCF_964194155.1. NCBI lineage: Eukaryota > Metazoa > Chordata > Chondrichthyes > Lamniformes > Cetorhinidae > Cetorhinus > Cetorhinus maximus. The sequence goes on from NW_027597443.1 coordinate 73,883, forward strand.
TCGGCGCAGGCTTGGAGTGCCGAAGGTCCTGTTCCTGTGCTGTAATTTTCTTTCTTTCCTCTTCTTAAAAGCTCTCAAACAATTTCCTTTCCTAATTGCTTGCTGGATCAACATGTTAACTTCCTGTGATACATGTTCGAGGAAACCTCTGAATGCAAACATTTCCCAGGCTCTCACCATTCAAAACTTTCTGCCTTTTTAAAAAGTTCCCAACCAAGATGGATAAGTTCACCACATTGTATTCCATCTGCCATGTCCTTACCCACACATCCAGCCTGTCTCCATTCCTCTGCAGACTCTGTGTCCTCACTGCTCACTTTCCGACCTAACTTGGTATCATCAGCAAACCTGGATATGTTACACTCAGTCATCCAAGTCATTGATATCGATTGTAAATTGCTGATTCCCAATTACTGATCCTTGTGGTATCCTGCTAGTTGCCGTCTGCCAACACAAAAATGTCCCATTTATTCCTACTGCCTGATTTCTACCCTTTAACCAATTCTCAATCCATACTAAGATATTACCCCAATCACGCAAAACCTAATTTTGTGTAATAACCTCTTGTGAGGCTCCTTGTCGAATGCTTTTCAAAAGTCCAAATACACGACATCAACCGTTTTCCTCGTTATCCACCTTACTCATTACACCGTCAAAAAACTCCACACAGATTGTCAAACATGATTTCACTTTCAGAAATCTGTACCGACTCTGCTTGATCAATTAATGGTTTTCTAAATGCCCTGTTACCACATCCCGAATAATAGATTCCAGCATTTTGCCAATGACTGATGTTACGCTAACTGGTCAAAACTTCCCCATTTTCTCTCTTTCCCATTTCTGGAATAGTGAGGTGATGTTTACTAACTTCCAATCCTTGGGAATAGTTCCAGAATCTAAGTATTTCTGGAAGATTAAATCCAATGTATCCACCATGTTCTGTTCCCTGTGGAGATCAATGAACCAAATTAACCAAACGACCCCAACAAGAAAACCAATGGACAAGATTTCATTTCTTATTCCTTTTACTTTAACAATCAATCCAAAATCAAGATCAATGAAATATGACTTAAAAGTCAGATTGTAGTCAGTATTAAGTATAAATTACACATTAAAGAGCAGAAGAAACAAAGAAAGTTCTCATGGATTTTCTAGGCAGTCCACTCACACAACTCTTCCAATCCTCTGTGTGGATGAGGCTTCAACCGATTGTCCAATCTGGAGAGAGAATAGGAAACCCGCCCAAGGGGGAAATCGCAGAGAAACTAGACAGAGACGTGAGTTCAGCCCTAAAACAGGAGAACTTAAGAAATAGTTTGTCCCGGTGGGTTAATCGAAGAGAGGGAAGCAGCAGAGGCAGCTGATCAGATTGTCTCAATCTTAGTGACAAAGCAGCTCCACAAGCTCCTCACACTTGCTGTTGGAGGTGAGGATGGAGGAGACAGGGGAGAGGCAATCACTGTAGCTGTTTGCAAATTCGCTGGAGTCTCAGCAGGTGGGATGACCGAGTGAATCCCTCCTCACACACTGAGCAGGTGAATGGTCTCTCCCCAGTGTGAACTCGGTGGTGTGCAGTGAGTTGAGATGCTCGCCTGAACCCAGTCCCACAGTGAGAGCACCTGAACGGTCTCTCATCAGTGTGTACAAGTTGATGGGACATCAGCTCCCCGGAACCTTATAGCACTTCCCGCAGTAAGGACATGTAAAAGGTCTCTCATTAGTGTGAAGTTGCTGGTGTGTCAGCAGGTGGGCTGACTGAGTGAATCCCTTCCCACACACGGAGCAGGTGAACGCTCTCTCCCCAGTGTGAGTGCGCTGATGCTTTTTCAGCTCAGACGGGCCATTGAATTCCTTCCCACAGTCCCCACATTTCCACAGTTTCTGCACATAGTGAACAGTGTTTTTTGTTTCCATGTTCAAAGGCCGACGATATTCAGGTCCTGATGAATCGAATGACTCTTTGTCAGATTCTGTGACGTTTGATGCCAGTTTCCTGACTGCATGTCCTCCCTTTGCAATATGCTGGAAAAATTAATTTAAAACAAGGAAAAGGAAATATGAGAGAGAACCCACAAAAACACAAGGGCAGGTTGTGAAATTGAGCTGAATGAATCTGGGAATTTGTGGGGCCGGCACTAGGAAAAAGTGACCATGAAAACTGCTGGATTGTCATAAAAACCCAACTGGTTCACTAATGTCCTTCAAGGAAGGGAACCTGCCACCCGGTCTGGGCCAACACAAGACTCTGGCTTCTACTGGAGGAGAAAAAGAGAGAGAGAGGGAGGAGGGGGGGTAAAGAGAGAGAGAGAGCCAGAAAGAGAGAGAGAGAGAGAGGTGGAGGAGAGGAAAAAGGAGATGCAATTCATCCATTTGCAACTCAACCAGAATCACAGAATCTCCCAAACCCACAACCCCCACCATCTAGAAGCACAACAGCAGCTGGTGCAGGGAAAATCATCATCTCCAAGACACACACCAGCGAGTTCACACTGGGGAATCAACCGTTCACCTTCTCCGTGTGTGAGAGAAGGGAATTCACTGATCATTGAAACCCTCATAGGAGGTCATGTATGTTGGCAGAAGGGACAGAGAGGGGCAATAGAGATTAATGGCCTAGTTCTAAAGAGTGTACAGGGAGCTGGGACTTCATGTGCGGAGATCTTTGAAGGTGACAGCACAGATTAAGAGAGTAGTTAGCAAAGCAAATTGGATCTTGAGCTTCATAAACGGTGAAATTGAGTACAAAAGCAGGGAAGCTGTGCTGAATCTTTACAAACCTCTGGTTAAATCACAACTTGAGTATTGCGTCCACTTCTGGTGACTAAGCCTTAGGAAGGAGGCATGATCGGGAAATTTGCAGATGACACAAGAATTGGCCGTGTAGTTGAGAGTGAAGGGGACAACTGTTGTCTCCAGAATGATATCAATCTTATGGTTGAGTGGGCGGAGAAGTGGCAAACGGAGTTCAATCCTGAAAGATGTGAGCTAATACTTTTGGAGAGGACAAGTGCATCTGCCCAGTTATGTGGAAAATTGCCCAGGTACACAAAAAGCAGGACAAATCCAACCCGGCCAATTACCGCCCCATCAGTCTACTCTCGATTATCAGTAAAGTAATGGAAGGGGTCAATGACAGCACTATCAAGCAGCCCTTACTTAGCAATAACCTGCTCATTAACGCCCAGTTTGGGTTTCGCCAGGGCCACTCAGCTCCTGACCTCATTACAGCCTTAGTTCAAACATGGACAAAAGAGCTGAACTCCTGAGGTGAGGAGAGAGTCACTGTCCTTGACATCAAGGCCACAGTGATACACCCAGAGTCCTGTTAGGAAGGGAGTACCAGGATTTTGACCCAGCGACAGTGAAGGAACGGCGATATATTTCCAAGTCAGGATGGTAAGTGACTTGGAGGGGAACTTCTAGGTGGACGTGTTCCCATCTATCCGCTGCCCTTGTCCATCTAGAGATAGTGGTCATGGGTTTGGAAGGTGCTGTTGGAGGAGCCTTGGTGAATTTCTGCAGTGCATCTCGTAGATGGTACACACTGCTGCTGCTGTGCGTTGGTGGTGGAGGGAGTGAATGTTTGTAGATGTGGTGCCAATCAAGTGGATGCTTTATCCTGGATGGTGTCAAGCTTCTTGAGTGTTGTGGGAGCTACACCCATCCTCACACGTAGGGAGTATTCCATCACATTCCTGACTTGTGCCTTGTAGGTGGTGGACAGGCTTTGGGGAGTCAGGAGGTGGGTTACCTGTCGCACTATTGCTAGCCTCTGACCTGCTCTTGTAGCCACAGTATTTATATGGCTAGTCCAGTTCAGTTTCTGGTCAATGGTAACCCCCAGGATGTTGATAATGGGGGGGGTTCAGTGATGTTAATGCCATTGAACATCAAGAGGCGATGGTTGGATTCTCTCTTGTTGGAGATGGTCATTGCCTGGCACTTGTGTGGTGCGAATGTTACTTGCCACTTATCAGCCCAAGCCTGGATATTGTCCACGTCTTGCTGCTTCGGACATGGGCTGCTTCAGTATCTGAATGATTGGCTAGTTTCTTCTTTTTTGGCCGGCGCAGGCAAAATGGGCTGAATGGCCTGTTTCTGTGCCGTAACTTTTCTCTGGGTCTAGGGTTCTTTGGAATGTCTTTCAGGGAAGGGAGCCTGCCACCCAGTCTGGACCGACACAAGTTGTGGCCTAACCAGAGCTTTATGAAGATTTAGCACAGCTTCCCTACTTTTGTACTCAATAGCTCTGTTTCTGAAACTCAACATCCCATTAACTTTGCTAACTGCTCTCTTAATGTGTCCTGTTGCCATCAAAGATGTAAGAGAAAGAGAGAGAGAATGAGAGAGAAAGAGAGAGAGAATGAGAGACAGACAGACAGAAAGGTGCAGGAGAGGAAAATAACATAGATTTCAAACATTTGAAACTCAACCAGAACGTTGACAGAATCTCCCAAACCCACACCCCCCACCGCCTGGAAGGACAAGGACAACTGGTGAACGGGAAAACCATCCCCTCCAAGACAGACACCAGCGAGTTCACACTGGGAGAGGCCGTTTACCTTCTCCGTGTGTGAGGAGGGATTTCATTGATTGTCCAATCTGCTGAGAATGTCGCCAGTTCACAAGTGACTGCTGGGGTTGGATTCTGTTCATTCTGACAGTTGGGGTTTGTTTCTTCTGATGTTAATAAATCCTGTAACTGGGCAAGATTTTGGGCAAGATCTACCGGAGAGATATGAGGAAGAAATTTTACACAGTGAGTGCTAATGACCTAGACCTTATTGCTTACACTCAGAGGCCGATAATATCCAGGTCCTGATGAATCGAGTGATTCTATCAGACTTTGAGGTGATGTTTGGTTTGAATTTCCCACCTGCAAAACCTCATCTTCTAGCATCCTATAAATGGAGTACTCAAAATCCATTCCTATCAGCCTAGGGTAGAAATTGAGAAGAAGGAAACATTTCTCTTGGTCTGAGTTTGCTGTGTGTAAATCGTCCCCTTCGAACCCCCTGTAAAAGGAGTTTCCAAAATCCATCCCTGTCAGTCCAGTTCACCCCTCCTGCTACCTGTACCGCGGAGACCGCGCATGCGCCCTGCTGCACATTGCCCCCTATAAAGATGGCGGCCGTTACCACGGGCCTGGCGGAGGGAGAAATCCAGACTTTTTCGGCCCGTTTTCTGCAAACACAAGACCGGTACCTTGTTATTTGGGGTCTGCGGCCTGCACTGTGTCTTTATGAAGGCTCCCTGCCCACTGCGCTGGCTCCATTCCTCCTCACACACCCACTAACTCTGTTAGTTTGCTCCACTCGACATTCTCTCACCCACTCTAAACAGCTTGTCACAGACCAGCACCGCGCATGCTCCAAAAACTAGCCGATTTGCGCATGCGCATTTAGATTCTCTAGTGAGTATAGGGCACATTTTGAGCCGAAGCGAATGCTGGGTGACCGCTCCGCCATTGAGCGTCGATATATAGAATCAAAATCTATGTCCTCTGATCAGAATACTATGGGGGCCATAGGGCCAACATATAAAATTGTTGAGTGAACTGATGCAGCGACCAAATTGCACTGACATCCACAACAATTCTCTCCTGGATGTAACTAGTAACAGCAGAACAAACTTTTACAGTTAGGCTTGGACTCACTAAAGTCTCAGCAGATGGGGTGAACTGATGATATTTCTTGAATATACATGGAATATTGAAACCGTGTCTTGCCAGTAGCAATGCTTCAATTGTGGATCAAATCCTTTGAACTTTTAAAGCTCGAGTGTTAACTGGTGGGCTAACTGAATAAATCCTTTCACATGCATGAAGGATCTGAATGGTCTCTCACCACGGAGACTGTGTTGCCGTCTCAGTAAATGAGTTGATATGGTGAATCACTTTCCATTTCCAACTGGTGAACAATATGTTAACATTGTTAGTTTACCTATACGGTTTCCAGTCAAACGTGGATCTCGGAGTCTACTGGTCATGGATTCCACATTCTTAGCACAAATCATTTAAATAAAATCAAAATACTGCAGATGCCGGCTATATGAAATGAAACAGAAAATGCTGGAATTCTCAGCAGATCTGATAGCGTCTGTGGAGAGAGAAACATAGCTTTTATTTCAGGTCTGCAACATTTCATCAGAACTGCACTGCATCTGAACTGTTAATTATGGCTCTCAATACAAAGATGCTGCCAAATGTGGTCAGGGAACTCAGAAGAAAAAGGACGCCCCTTTTGAGGAATCGAATTCGATGAGAATGAAGGGTGAACTGTCCAACTGAACAGAGACAATCAAGGCACCTTTCCCTTCTTTAAGATATTGGAACATTGATTCTAATGTTATCAGTGAAATTAACTGATCTGTGACATTGAAAGGATTCTCGTTACTGCAAATCAGGAATTCAAACCTAATATCAGTTTCGGGATAATCAGAATACTTGGTAACAGACAAGACACAGAAACGCTCGAAGGGAGACGGCACTGGGTGTAGGAGAGCTGGTTCCCAGTGACATGGATGTGTCTTCAGTGGGTAGGATCAGAATGTTTCCATGTATCCACAATGAATGTCCCCCTTTTGGTTAACAGCTGAACGTGCTGACCAATTGCGCCACAGAGACTAATGAAAGCATCATCAGCAATTCCTAACTTTAGCAAACTGCCTTCAGAATTAATTATCAGTTAATTGAAATAAAAACCATTCAATCATTTCCGCATTTCTTATTTCTGTTCGTTTTCAAACATTCACTAAATTTGCAATATGAAATTGAACAATAATTGGCCAAGTTGGTGACATCCTTGTTTTC